>NC_080036.1:3105859-3133359 GCF_030020395.1 Manis pentadactyla | reverse complement strand
CACGAGGGCAAGGGCCCTGGGTTCTCATGTGAAGCGCCCACTGCAGCAGCAGCAGCAGCAGCAGCAGGGCGGCGAGTGCCGGGCCTTACTCGCCGCCCTGCCCGTCTTCTCTCCACCCATCCGGGCGGGCCCACTCCAGGACCGCGGCCCCAGGGAGACGCCCCCGAGCGAGGCGGCTCCTGCTTATTACACCACGTACCTGCCGAAAGCACCGCTGCTGCCCGTTGCAGCTCGGGACGCGGAGCCGCTCGCAGCGGGGTGGGGCGGAGGCTCGGGGACCCGGGCCCCGTCCTTCCTTCCTCCTTGCACCACACCACCGCGCCTGCCTCCACGCGTGCCGGACGCCCGGCCAAGGCCCGCGGGACCCTCCCCCGATTCCCAAGGGGGAGGCGCGGGCCGCGGTAGGCAAAGAGCGGCGCCCAGCTCCACCCCCACCTGCGGTAGGTAGGGGTGGAGGCCGGCGGACTCCCTCACCACGGGGGGTGGCAGGGAGCTCTGCCCACTACGCGCAGAAAAGGAGGGGCAGCGGCTGGGGGGTCCGGTACCCCAAGGCACCCTCTCGGATCGCTAGAGAAGGCTTTTCTCACCGAGGGCGTATCGCTCCCTGACCCACCAGAGCACCACGGCTCGGACCCACACACGCGCCGGCCTGACACGAGAAGGGCCAAGGCGGTGTCGGTGGCTTTTGCTCACGAGGGCGTGGAGTGAGGAGACGTGGAGGCGGGGGTTCTGCGGTAGGGGTAAAAACAAAAAAAAAATAAAATAGTGGGGAAAAAAGAAAAAAAAAAAGCAGCACAGGCCGACGGCATGAGCGGTCACTCACGGCTGGGGGCCACGAGCTTGTGCCTGTGGGCCTCAGGCTCGCCCTTTTGCCTCCCTGTTCTCGCGTGCCACTGGAGGCGCACAGCGGCAACTCATCAAACAAAGCACGCCAGAGAGCTAACAAAAGGAGCCAGTGAGACGGTAGCCTGGCCAAGACGGCCACGGCACCCCCGCGTCCTTGGCTCGGCCCACCGCAGCAGTCACACGCCCACGCGTCTCGCCAGCGCACCAGCCCCGACGGGGACGGCGCCCGACGGAGTCGGCCCCCCCGCGGCACGCGAGCGGGACCGACGAGGCACCCTATCCCCGGGCCGCACAAAACCCCCTTCCCCCCAACACACCCCCACGGTGTGTGGTCGGGGAGGGGCACGGGCCGGGCGTGCCTCCCTTACCGCCTCGACCCCCCACTCGTTCACGGGAACTTCTGCAAGGCACTCACAACTCCACTCACTCCACTCCACCGCGGCAGCAAGCCGAGCAGGGGAAGCTTGCTGGGGGAAGGGAACGACACCGCCACTCGGCCTCAGGCACCTGACGGGCGACCTGGAGCGCTCCAGGAGCACCACAAGAGGACCGAGCAACACACGCCGGCGGGACCCGGGAGAAGGGCTCGCCGCGTGGCGGCGTGGCGGCCTCCCTCCCCTACCACGGGAGAGAGGCCCGCCCGCCAGGACACGGCCCACAGGCCAACGCGAGGGTGTCCGCTGCGTCCAGGGACCCCGGGCCCGCCCACGCCGTGAGGCAGAGGGCGGGAGGACGAGATCGGGCCGGACTCCGCACGCCCCTGGCCTCTCTTCCTTTCTCACCCACACCACGCAGCCCAGCAGCAGATGGGGGCGTGCGCGGGGACAGGGCAGGAGGCGAGGGGCCCCGCGCGCGCACAGCGAGAAGAGCAGTCCCGTTCGCTCCGAACGTCTGTCCCTCGCTCCGGCGCGGTTCAGGCCCGGCCCAGGAGAGCGCGAGATCGCCACATCGATCAGGAGCACACGGGGACGACGCCCCCGCCGCGTGTGGGAGGAGGGCAGCCCGCCGAGGCCAGGAAACGACGACGGGGCCTGCTTCCCCCGGAGTCGGTGCAGTCGAGAGGACCCCACGCCAGACAAGCGCCCAACACACGAGGCACAGAGCCTCCAGGGTGGGTCGTGGGGGAGTCCATCACGACACAACCGCAGGCAGGCGGGGAGAGCACCACGCAGGACAAGAGGACCCGGACACGCGCGCACGCGCACGTCTCCTCCTCCCCCGCCGCCCTTGGGTCACCAGGCACCGTGAGGGTGCGCACCCAGATCGGGACCTCCCTGGGCGCACGCGACAAGAGCCAGCGCACAGGCACACGCGGGTGGCGACCTCAGGGAATGCAGGAGCGGAGCCGGGCATCTATCCGGCCGCACACGCTCAAGAAGCCCGGAGCCGTGCCACGCACGTCCAAGAGAGGTCCCAGAGTCCCTCAGCGACCAGCACCGAGTGACAGGGTGTCAGCACCTCTCTGCAGGTACAATCGGACCGCCTCTCGAGAGAGGAATCACAGGGCCACCCCACGGACAGCGGGGTCCCCCCATGACGAGCGCGTGGCCTGTCCCCACCGGGCCCAATCCCCCCAGCATCACACCACTGTCACCAGGGCTCCAGGGCTCCCGGGGCCATCTGGTCGACCCTTGGGGGGGGTTGGGAGGTTGAAGTGGGCTTGCGGGAAAGGGAGGGGGAGGGGGAGGGGGAGGGGGAGGGGGAGGGGGAGGGGGAGGGGTCAGACAGTCGGCGGGGCGCGGGTCGGTGGGTGACAGCAGGGAGGCCCGGGGACACGCGGCAGCGGCAGCGGAGTCGGGGTCGGGATCGGGATCGGGATCGCGATCACCCTTCCCTTTCCCAGCCGCCGGTCGGTCCCCACATCCGGGAGATAAGTCGGCGGGAGGGGAGGCCTTCAAAGAGACGAGACTTGTGTAAAAGAAAGGAAACAATGCCGGGCCGGCCGGGCCGGGCCGGTCCTTCCACACATACGGAATGGAGGGGCAAGGGGCCGTATCCCTCTCCCCCAAACGTGAGCGCCTACAACGAACGGATCCCACACGAGGGACCGCGGGCAGGCCCCTGGAGCCCCACGAGGACCACCCCGTACGCCACGGGGCCCAGCCCCACCTCCGGAGCCGGACGCCGAGCCGAGCGAGCGGAGCGGGGCGGGGCGGGGCGGGGCGGAGGCCCGGGCAGACGTGTGACACGCACGGAGGAGGGCCTGGCCACGGAGAAGGAACAGAAAGGGCGGCGCGGCACAGCGCGCGACCACCTCTCTCTCTCTCTCTCCTCCCTCCTGCGTCTACGTCTCCCTCTCCGCCGCAGCCGTCTCGGTCGGCCGGCGGGTGGGTAGGTGAGTGGGTCCCCGCGGGCGGAGGGACACCGGCGCTGGCTGCTAGTCGACCCGTTCGGGCGGCCTCCCAGGGCCCAGGCCACCAAGGGAGCGACCGAGCGTGCGTGGCGACAGTCACCACCCGAGAAAGCGAATCCGCGGCCCCAGTCTCCGGCGAGCGCAGAGCGCGCCGGCGTCCCGGCACGACCGGGCCTGCAGCGCCCGCTACCCGCGTCCTCCTGGAAGTCCGCCTCGGGGAACCGTGGCCACGTCCTGTCCCTTGCCCGGTGTCACCGCAGCTCGAGAGGGAACAGGCCGCATAAAAGCGGCCGGCAGGTGGCGCCCGACAACCGGCGCCGGTCGGTCCGTCAGCGGGACGGATCCGGATCGCAGGGCCGGCGAGAGCTCGCCACCGGCCGCCGTGAAGGTCCCCCATCCATCCGATCCCGGGCCGCCCCGGGGCTCCCACCCACCCACCCACCCGCACGTGAGGGTAAACACAAAGGGAGGAAGGAGGACACCCACCAACGGAAACTCATCCCATCCCACGCTCTCGCCTAGGAAGAAGGAATACCGTCAGAAATGGCCACCCACCCTGAAGTACAGGTTTCGGATACTATTTCGTCCTCTTAGAAAAGTAAATAAATAGAAAGGCAGTTCCCCGGTGGCGGTCGCCAATAGGTTCCTCACCACGGTATAAAGGTCATAACCAAGTGCGGGCAAAGGGGTCGGTTTGTGTGCATACCGAGGATCAGAGCCTAATTTGGCTACCTACCCAGAAAACGAATTAAGATACGACATGAAGAAAACTTCCACCGTCAACGTCCTCCTCTGCGAGAGTCATTCCAGAAGCGGATCGTCAGAAAACCTCAACAAAGATCCTGGCGGCGCCGTGGCAGCTGTCGCTGCCTTCATCCCGCCGCTTCCTGGCCTCGCCGTTGGAAGGAAGGAAGAAGGAGGTATCTAAGCGGGCCCGTGCGTACAGTCCAACAACGGACTTGACTGCATCGCTATTGTCGGAACTCAACCCACAATCAGGAGGAGTGCAAGCCGCAGCGCTCCAAAGTCGTGAGACTGTAGACTATCTACCGTGAAAAGAACATAATGGGATGTGGACCGTTCCCAGGGATGCGCCGTGTGTTTTCTTTCATTCGTCTGATTTCTCTCAAACCGTTCACGTGCAGTTAGACAATATCCATCCTGTGATGGATAAGTTTTCACCAATGCCTAGGGGGTAGGTACCTCGCTGGTTTTCTGGGTTTCACCGGACAGGGCCGGTAACCGTAGGTCTGCTTTCGCCCTGTGTCCGTATTCCCATTCTGTGAAGGTGCGAACTCGCCGTCTGATCAGCCGCAGTCTGCTAAAACCTACATACACAGGCTTTTAGGTTACTCTACAAGAAGTTATGTCAGAGAGAGAATCCATCTTCCCGTGTTCTCTCCCGTCTGCTATACCTCTATAGCTTTTCTTCTTCCTTTCCTTCCTAATGACAGCCCTTTCGTAGAATCCGTGCCTCATATCGAAAATCACCGAGTAGCGTCCTCCTTTCCGAGCGGTAAAGATACCTCAAGACAAAGGCCGGGCACAGAAGCCACAGGGCACACATCTGCAAAGAAGCCAAAAAGCTAATAACCCCTTTCAAAGAATACGGCTCCTCTCTCACTCACCGACTTCACAGTTGCCCGTATATGGCCCCGGAAGACGGCGGCGGCGGGTTAGCCAGAGACGGGTAAGATTCCTCACGGGAGGAACAACCTATAAGGCAGGCACAGGTCGCAGGGGGGCGCCATCAGGCGAGAAACTGGGGATCCACGGAGGTGAGGCTTAGAGCCTCCCCCCCACCCCACCCCCCCGACCCCCCGCCGTTTGGAGAGGAATCTTCTGCGTCCGTGGATGTTCTGTGCCCCTTGTCTAGCTCGGATTAATACTCAGTCTACAGGCACAGACCTGATCGTCTACATTCGCCCTCCCTCTGACAGCACTAAACTATGTCTCCTGCCTTCGTCCTGCATCTACCGACCACTTCAGCATTTTATTAAAAACTGAAAATAAAAAGTAAGGAAGGGAGAGACATGTGGGATTCACATATAAATCGAGTATTAAAAATCAATCGAAACCATCATAGCCGACTGGACGGTTGAGAGTTCACCAGGCGTGATCAAAACCGAACGCGTCCGTGATAACGACTGCCCTTAGCCACCGTTCACCAGGTAAGAACTTAGTCACTGGGTAAGAACTAGGTCACCGTGGAACACCTTGTTCGTCATGCTGCAGAAGATGGGAGACCCTCGAGGATGAGGCTGGGGCTTGATGGATGACTGCGCATCGAGTCCCCTCCACAGAATGTTACCGCTGTTAACAACCATCCGATCGACACATAGGAGAGGTGCCCTCTCAAAAAAATAAGAAGAATAAAAAATAAAAAATAAACACTGATCAGTGAGCAAAACACTCTCTGTAAGGCCATTCTTTAAATATTGAGGCTCCTGAAGACATGCTGACGGTTCCCTGCCAGACGTAATCGTACAACTAGAGCCAGTGCAAGAGGAAAGGTGAAATAGGAACTTCTCAGGACCAGAATGGTCGGAGCTGAACCCGGAAACAGCTATCGTCTGAATATATGCTAAGATGATCTCCCGAGAGAGAGCAGCATTCACGTAGCAGACGGCATTAGCAACGCAGCACGTGTGCAACACTTGGTAGGACGACAGATGACCGAGACTTGGTTTACTTGAAGAGCGTGGCATGACCATACGTACCCCTGATAAGCTCAGCTTCCGGTGGTGGTTGGAGATGGCGTTCCCAACAAATCTAGGGCAGAAGCAGCCGTCTAGGAATCCCAGATCCCGCCTTGGGGCGGGGAGAAGACTTGACTGTTCCTTGGGATGGTGTAAGAACGAGTTCTTGGAAGCTCGGAAAGAGCGCCCCGTGTAAGCCGGTGAGCCAGAGAGGCTGTGAGCTCAAATCCCAAAGGAAACCACCTTCTTAACCAGGGCAGTATCGCGAGTAACAGTTTTTGGCGAAAGGCTTGGGTTAAGGAGGTTGGATGGATGGTAGGGGGGGGGAGAACTCGGAGGGAGATGGTGGAGAAAAGAGCCGTTTCCAGAATCTGTGTCACAACGGGAAACTGAGGGGGGTCGGGGCTGCCAGGGTGGGAATTGGGGGTAGCGAGGGGTGTGTCATCGAGTGGGTTTGCAGGTGCGCTAAATTAAAAAGACATTTTTCGACAGGCTGTCACCGTACACGTGCAGAAAGTCCATTTCCCCTCTTCGTTCCTTTTGCTCCTGTCAGCTTCTAAACCCTCAACTCTCCTGAATATCGAGAGCTCACCTTCCACCTTACATCACAGACAGTGCTTCAGCCATCAGTTTGCAAGCTCTCTCCTCTGGGACCTCTCAGATTTCTGCAGGTGAGCTGAGGGACACAGAGACCCTGTCCTCGGGGACATCATTACACGGTTTTGTCCCCCTACCTCCAGAACCGGTGTAATGACTGAATCCTTCTCTCACCCACACTCGAAAGAGGTCTAACTCCTGGGAGGACTCACACGTTCAGCTCGCCTTTCCGGCGCAGGCCAAGTTGGAACTGAGTTCACCTGCAGCTGGTGTGACAGCCAACGTGCCGTGTAGGTAAGTTATCACTTTTATGCTCTTCTTTTTTGGTCCACTTGGGCTCTCACTGACCTGGCAGGCCACGTGGCCCTCTCCCTGCAACGCTGCTTAATGAGGAGAGAGAGCTAAGGCAGGAAGGAGCAAAAGAAGCTAAACTGTGCACCAGCTCCGTGACACGGTACCTCAAGAGGGCATTTTAGTAAGTCTGTATCATAGCACAGTAAATTATCTCTCTGAACGAACTTGAGGGAAACAAGTGCATTCCCTCCACTCCATAGGTCCTCAGCATCGAGTCCCCTCCACAGAATTTTATTGCTGTTAACAACCATTTGATCAATACATAGGAGAGGTGCCCTCTCAAAAAAAAAAAACTAGGCTAAAATCTCTTGGACGTAAACATGAGCGACTTCTCCATGACCATTATCTCCCCGGGGCAAGGGAAACAGAAGCAAAAAAAAATGAACAAGTGGGACTATACCAAGCTGAAAAGCTTCTGTACAGCAAAGGACACCACCCATAGAACAAAAAGGCATCCTACAGTATGAGAGAATATAGTCGTAGGTGACAGATCCGATAAAGGGTTGACCTCCAAAATAGACTAAGAGCTCACGCACCTCAACAGGCAGAAAGCAAATAATTCAATGAAAAAACGGGCACAGGATCGAAACGGACATTTCTCCAGAGAAGAAAATCAGATGGCCAACAGACACAGGAAAAGATGCTCGCTCCACATCGCTCATCACCGTCAGAGAAATGCCATTTAAAACCACAATGAGCTATCACCTCACACCAGTCAGGATCGCCACCATCCAAAAGACAAACAACAACGAATGTTGGCTGGCGAGGTTGTGGAGAAAGGGGAACCCTCCTACACTGCCGGTGGGGATGTATATCAGTTCCACCATTGGGGGAAGCAGTATGGGGGTTCCTCCAAAAGCTCAAAATAGAAATACCATTTGACCCGGGAATTCCACTCCTAGGAATTTACCCTAAGAACGCAGCGGCCCAGTTTGAAAAAAGACAGATGCACCCCTATGTTCATCGCAGCACTACCTACAATAGCCAAGAAATGGAGGCAACCTAAGTCGTCCATCCGTAGATGAGTGGATAAAGAAGATGTGGTATGTAAACACAGTGGACTATTATTCGGCCATGAGAAGAAATGGTGCTAGAGGGTATTATGCTCAGTGAAATAAGCCAGGCAGAAAAGGACAAGTATCAAACGATCTCACTCATCTGTGGAGTATAAGAACAAAGAATACAAACTGAAGGAACAAAACAGCAGTCGACTCACAGAACCCAAGAATGGAGTAACTCGTTACCAAAGGGAAAGGGACTGGGGAGGGTGGGTGGGAAGGGAGGGATAAGGGGGGGAGGAAGGGGAGGCATTACTATTAGCAGACATAATGTGGGTGGGGGGGCACGGGGAGGGTCATACAACACAGAGAAGACAAGTAGTGATTCTGTAGCATCTTACTACGCTGATGGACAGTGACCGTCGGGGTGGGGGGGAGGGGGCGGACTTGGTGATGGGGGAAGCCTAGGAAACATAATGCTCCTCATGTAGTTCTTCATTAATGATATCCCCACCCCAAAGAAAAGGAAGGAAGGGAGGGAGGCAGGGAGAAGAGAGGGAGGGAGGAACAGAAGAGAGAGAGAGAGAGAGAGAGAGAGAGAGAGAGAGAAGAGAAAGGGGGTGGAAGAAAACAGAGAAAGAGAAAGGGAGGGAAAAAGGGAAGGAGAAAGGATGAGAGAGAGAGAGAGAAAGAAAAGCAAAAGAAGGAAGAAGAAGAAAGAGGAGGCAGAAGAACAGGAAGAAGAAGAAGAGAGAGAAAACAGCAAAGAAGTAGAAGATAGAAGAAGAAGAAAAGATGTAAAGAACAAGAAGAAAGAAGAAGGTAAGAAAGGACACCAAGAAGAAAGAAAAGAAGAGCAAGAACAACAACAACAAGAGCAAGAAGAAGAACAAGCACAAGGAGTAGCATTTTCCTCTGGCATTGAAAGAAAAGAGTAAGCACGCACATACACGCAAGCACGCATGCATACGCTCACGCGTTCATAGGCGTGCGTGCCCGTGTACCCATAGACACCTATACCTGTGAGTCCACGTGTATGTATACCACCACACGGTGGGTGTTCTTTGTAAGGACACGTTTCTCTTCCTAAAGACTTAGGGAGGGACAGGCAAAGTCACCGGAATCGCCACAGACGGCCTTGTCAGGAAACAGGAATAAAGGAAAGGCTCCAACCCCACGGAGACCTCGTCGTGATGTCGGCCGATGGACAGACGCACGAACCAAACCGGCCTGAACCCAGCAGAACTCCGGGCACATGTGTTTGGCAGGAACACAGAGAGGAGCGGGCGGGAAAGAGAAGAAGGCCGGTCAGCGTACTAGAAGGGCCCCAGAGAGTAAACCAGTGAAAAGATAGAAAGCGCCAAGGCCAGGAGCAAGTTGGCCTAGAAGTGTGAATACTCCCCAGGCAAAGAAAAGCATCTCAGCCGTAGCCTGTGCTTTCCTCGTGTCAGTGAGCACATACCAGCGTCAGACTGACTTGAGCACCTGCCCAAAGGCCCAGCCTCTTCAGGAAGAATTCTGTCTTAAAGCTAAGATTGCATTTTAATCAAACCGATGGCGCCTCAGCCCCCACTGGAGGCAAGGCAGACCATCTTGACTGATATGTTTCCACACAGAAGCTGATTACCCAGGAGAGGGATCAACGAAGTATATTTTCTGGAGGAGGAGGAGGGAGGGAGGGAGGAAGAAACTTAATGTCTGAACAAAGATGAATATTCTGGGGGCACTTTGGCCGGTCCGCAACCGGCCCGGGGTCGCAGCATTCCTGATCATCGTCCACTGCCTAGCCTATGAAATAAAAACCGAAAACCCGACTCTGAAACCGTAGGTGCGCTCCTCTCTCTGAGGTCGCCTGCACTTTCTAAGCTCATGCCTTCAAACTTTATCTCACACTCCCCTCTCTCCAAGTGTACACTTGCTCTCTTCCAATAAAACGGAAACCTCTCGGGGCGAGGGCGCCCCTCCTCCCTGAGGTGGCCTGCACTTTTCCTCTCTTTCAGTCACTTACAATAAAACGTTTGGTCTGCTGCTTCATTACCGTGTCTCTGCCCTTCCATTCTTTGTGGCGGCAGAGGCAAGAGCCGACCGAGGAAAATACACAACGCCCCCGCCCTACCCGCAAAGGTGTGCCAAGGCCACTCAAGGGAGGAAAGCCCTGACCGACTGCCTCCCTGCCCAAGGGGATCGGGGCGGTCAGACATCCACGCCCTCCTGGAAAAAGACGCCAGGGGCGGGGGTCGAGCCAGCCAGCCAGCGAGCGAGCAAAACCAACCTGCGGGACAATCTTCACCAAAGCCCCTTGACCTCACACATCACACACACACACACACCACCTGGAAACGGGTCCCCACGCTTCCCCCGTGCAAGTGCAGTGTGCAACCGGAACACCTGGGACACGCTTTTGGGGGGTGGGAGTTGGGGGGGTGGGCCGGCCCCCCAACCCACAAACTCCCCTTCGGGCCCCGCACCCTCCTAAACATGCCCTGTTTCTTGAGGCGGGCGGACACAGGGATCCCGTTCACCGGGCCCGGCTGCTGCTGGTGAAGCAGACTCCTCCTGTCCCTGTCCCAGGCCTCAGTCCAGTCCCCTCCTTCTGGCTCGCATCGGTCAGGGCTCACGAAGCCCTTTGATGTCTTCTGACATCCATCTCCACATCTCTCCTCTCTCTCTCTCTCTCTCTCTCTCTCTCTCTCTCTCTCTCTCTCTCTCTCTCTCTCTCTCTCTCCCTCCCTTCCTCCCTCTCCCTGTCGGTCCCCAGAGAGTTTTGGATTTGTCAGTGGGCAGCAGGGAGGAGAATCCTTGAAACTTGAAAAAGTTAAGCAGGCGCGCCACCTTCCGTCACCAGAAACCATGGGTCTGGAGGCTGTGACTATCTAGCCAAACCATACTCAGCTCATTTTACGTCCTGAGGAGTTAGCTTCATAACCATCCTGTTGGAAACCCTGTGACCGATGGGACAGAAAAGTGAGTGACAGCACCATTGGTGGCCAGACACAGCTGAACCAAAATATGTTAGAAAATCCCACGGGTTGAAAGCGAGGGCTCCGAAAAATCACTGCCAGCCCTCAGGGTAATGACGACCTAGAAGAACTTTGGCCACTAGGAGGAGCATTCCAACTAGAATCTAAGCAAAGTCTTCCAGATCCCAGCATAGCCTCGAAGAAAGCGTCGTTACAAAAAGCGAATGACAAATAAGCCTTGAGAGGATATGTATGAGGGGAGAAAATATGGGGGTGGGGAGATGTGAAGTCAGTGTGGGGGAGAAAGGAAGGACTGTAATGCTGAATGTAACTCCAACTGCTACTTTATTCCTTTCCACGGCCACCAAGGGGAAATCTGGTAGGGACCAGAGCCGGTAGATAGAGAGAGCATCCTGGGAGGACTGGCAGAAGCCCACATCTTTGCCGGAAGCAGCTCTTCCGAATCTGTGTCTGTAGGGTCCAAGCAAGGCAGGGAAGTAACACTGTCTCTTCCTTTCCAAATCCAGACATATTTGTTAAGGAGGAGCCTTGGTCTCCCAGGAATAGCCACTGCCTTCTTACCATTTCTTTCTTTCTCTTTCTTTCTTTCTTCCTTTCTTTCTTCCTTCCTTCCTTTCTTTCTCTGTCTCTGTCTCTCTCCCTCCCTTCTTTCTTTCTTTCATTGTTTCTCAGAACATCCTACACCTGGGCTTGGCTTTCTGCCTACCTGGCACCTATGGCAGGGTGGGTGGGGCGTCCATTCTTCCCTGCTGCTGTCTCTGCCAGTGGCTCTGGAGCCTAGGAAGGTCATGTCCTCTGCACCCTCTTTGGGGAGTTCCACTCCTTACACCCAATGGGGTGTTTTTCAATAGTGCCAAAGATATTTCACCTCTGTCCTGGCTGGAAACCGACAAGATATTTTCAAAGAAAGAAGACTGAGTAGTTTCGGAGTCACAACTTGACAAGATCGGAAGGTGATATTCAGCACCCCCTAGGAGTTTTCTGGTGAAGGGTCTTCTTGACCCTGAAGGACAGTGAGAAACTAGGTACCCAGAGGGAAAGAACCCCATGGAGGATAACGTAGGTGGAGAAAGCTAGGAAGCCTTTCCAGTGGCCACCCGATTCTTTGAGTTGACGATGCCAGGGTTCTTGTTTGTGAAGTCCAAGAATGAGTTTCACAGACACCCAAGGTAGGAGAGCCAGGGAGAGGCTTTCTTTGTTTAGAAATAAAGTGAGAGAGGTGGGGGGGGGGTTGGGCGGAAGGGGCTCTTGGCTCACCCCAGGAGGGAACAAGAGAGCCTGCGGTGGTGTGTTGTCTAGGGGATTTAGAGGCAGTGGAGGATTTTTGAGAATTGAGGGCTTAGGGTGTGGACTTGCACCACCTGCCCTGTGCTGCCCTGCCCTCAAGATGGGCCGGCTGGGTTGCTGTCTGTCTGCCAGGGCTGTTGACAGTGAAGTCACGGGTTATGCTGAGATGCCTTTGCCGAACGCTCAAAACATTCAAGGCCGAGTCGCTCCTGGCCTTCTGACCTGGAACTGATCTCACTGAAGATGTCTACATTCCTAGTCTAGTGTCTCGACCCTAGAGAATTAGTGTGACCTCGACTCTGCATACCGCTGAACACAGAGTTTCGATAGGGACTTGACATGGATTGTGACATGGCTTCGACCGTGAATGTCTTGCCTTGCTTTCTCCGGAGGCCCTCACCCTACTCTGTCTAAGCCCACGGGTCCCTGTCTCATTCCCCCCTCTACAGATAGAGACCCTAGCTGCTGCTAGGGAAAGGGGGGCGACGACGACCGCTCTGGCTGCTTCATGCTGAGAAGGGGTGCACTAAAGGGCGCAGTCAGGTCTCCATCAGCGGTCAGTTGAGGAGGCCCTCGGAAGACGGGCACTTCTATTCCGGGTTCCATTTCTATGACTATTTGCAGTTTTATGGCCTCTAGGCAAGGTAGAACCAATGGCGTTATGAGGTTAAATAGCAACATCTGCAGTTGGATCTTCCATTCCGGAAGGACCAACGTGATGAGATGAAGAATGCGTGGTGGAATATGGGAACCGGAAAGAGCGAAACTTTAATAGAAATGATGGGGGGAGAAGAACAACAACTAACACATCTGGAGAATCGTAGCCAGATATTTTCTGGGGAAACTAGAATTCTGAATTCAGTTTATGTCCCCATGACTAGTACTAGGATGTAGTACAGATAAAGGCCGCGTGATTGAAACGATACTACTCTCCCCTAGAAAATAACTAATCTTTGGCTCGATTATTTGCATAAACGCATCCAGAAGAGCAATCGATTACGTAGGCTTTTTTAAATGGGCTTTGCTGGCACTTTTCACAAGGAATTTCAGATGGAACTTTCAAAGGCCCCGTGAGGCCAGATAGCCAAGCCAGACTCGCCATCGGGTTTTGCCTGCAGTACCTGTAGATTTGGGTGAATTCCTCCCTTCTCCAGGTCCCCGAGACATCCTGAGGTTCCCGTACCTGCCAGGAGGTGACCTTCCTCAGTCACCTCGTCAGGCTGCTGGGAACCCTATAAGCAAGGTACCAGGCCTGTTCTTCCAAGGGGCTTTGTTGGCTTTTGTCAGGTCTACCTTAGTTCCTTAAAGCTGTCCGTTCCTATCTGAGTTTACACACGTGCCTCTCAGGTATCCCATTCCAGTCAAAGCCTTGCGAATATCACCAGTGTTTTTAATGGGTCCTCTTACAGGGAAAGCAGATTCCTATTGAACTCATGCAAATAAACAGACTGCCAGGAAGTATCAAAATAGCCACGGAGAGTTTTTAAATTCTGGAGGGATCAGGTAGAAAGATAAAGTTTCAGTTCTGCTTATACAGGCAGTCATTTACTAAACTGTTGGCAGCTTATGGGCAACACTCGAAACAAAAAGCCACAAAATCATCTTCCTTAGTTTACGTAGTCGTCCTAGGTAACTAATACCTGTTCTGCTGAAATCTAGCTCTTGACTAGCTTAGGAGTAATAAAACAGTGACTAGAAATGACAAAAGACTGACAAATGACAACGGTTAAAGATCTGATGAGAGAGCTTACCCTAAGACAGTGGACATGAGGAAATTTGGATTATTTTTGTGACACAGAACATTCAGTCACAAAGTTTAGCATCATTCCCTTTGGCAGTGCTCTCCAGGTAAATAAATAAACAAACAAATAAATGTGTGCGTGCGTGCGTGCGTGCGTGCGTGTGTGTGTGTGTGTGTGTGTGTGTGTGTGTGTGTCAGTCAGATAAATAGGCCAAATTAGCCAAATATTTTCCCCGACGAGGAGAAAAAATTCCTCTGACAGGTTCCAGGGGCCCTCGGGAAAATATCAGAGTTAAGTAGAGGTATAAGCACCTTTTTGAACTTGATTCTGGGACGCCGTCAGAAGGAAGTTTCTTCGGCACTTGCCTCAATAAGATGATACGTTGCCAAGAAGCAATACTTATCCACTTAACCAGCATGACCACAAAATACCTCAAAGGCAAATACAGAAGGTTCCACAGTCGTGAGCAACGTTTAGCTTTTAGTCCTTTTACCGGGGGGATCTCATTTTCTTCAATACTCAGACGACTCCTTGAGACTTGAAGCATGAGAAACTGCTTTGATAAAACCATTAGAAAACCTTTTGCAATCTTTCAACACGAAGAGCAGCAGACTAACCGTTTGAGAAAACATTGTCTTGTTCGCCGAAAACAAAATTCGAATTTTGCCGTGTCCTTGATATCGAGACTCATTTGCTTTTATTTCACAGAGCATGACCATATCCGTTTTTCCACAAGCTTTCCACAACTTTCCTTACACATCCGTGTTCTCCCTCTTTAAAGAAACAGCTGTACTTTAGAACAAAGTTACTTCCTTTTATCCAAAGACCCGTTGTTTTTTTTTTTTTTAGCATGCACAAATGTTTTCCTCATGACTTCAAATACTTTTAGTTAAAATTCAAAATCGTTAGGAACTTGCAATTTTCAGTGAACACTGAGAAGTAGGCTATTGTAAGCCGTCACACTAGCCTTCTTTAGATGGACAAATTTATGAGCACCTTGACTAATTTCTGGAATCGTGTGCTTTAAGGCACAGTCCCACTAAGCACAGAATATGTCTGAACTGAGCAAAACTTTAAGATTTTAGGTGACGACAAAAATTCTCAGGCAGGCTGTCGGTGGGATTACACACTGCGACACACAATTAGTATTGAGCTGTTCGCTTGCTACACACTTAGCCGACTCATTCTTCACTATGCCAAACCTTGACTGAATGTGAGACAGAGTCAAGCCTCTAAGCATTTTATTCTGGGAAGATTTAGCAGATAACATCCACCTAAATGACTGCAGGTGAACGTAGGCAGCTGAAAATCCCAAGGACACGTCCCTTTCGGTTCCACTTAAATTAGCATTCACGCTTCACATCTTTTATTGGAATTTTCTGGAAGTTTTAGAACGCCCAATTTTCACAAGCGCTTGTCTGTAAATCCATTTTATTAGTACCATCCGGAGGTAGAAATAGATTTCTCATTGACCCACTTAGACACACACACCAACATACAGATTGAGATGTAATGTACTACAGCTAGCAATACTTTTCATGAGAGAACATATACACAGACAGACAGATAAACCGACACAAAGATTTGAGTTACTAATATATCCAATTGCCTTGCTTCCTTTTAGCTCATTTGACCCAAAGTGTCTCAGTTCTCAAGAATACACTCTGAAGGTGAGCAGTTGACATAACTGGGTAAAGGTTTCGACGGCCCCAGACTAACAGGGCTGAATGAAGGCTCTGAAATGATAGGGACTGTGTGTGTCCAGGGGGCTGGAAATAAAATGCAAGTACCATTCTAGCACCAGTCACTGAAAGCCAGGCCGTGCTGCGGAAGACAGATTTCTTCCGTTTTGGGGAGTCTAGTTTAAAAACAAAAGAGAACCTCCAAAATTTTGAAGATAATGAGCTCGATAAGTAGACTAGGTTTTCACCAAAAAGATTTAGAGAACGAGTCCCCTATTGTAGTAGTTCACAGGACTTTTGACTATTTTCTTTCCTTGCATTAAAATAGATTTGGCTGCATCACCTTATCAGACTGTCTACTTCTCTTGGGGGCCAAGCCTCTCCGTTCGAGAGTTTGTATTGAGGTCAGGCTTGTGGGCAGAAGAGAAGACACTTCTTCCTTTTCAGGCTCTGGGGACCGACATCCCTCCCAGTTCTTTAGAAAGGCAAGCCAGAGGCGTGTGTGTCTGGCTTTAACTTGAAGAGGAAGCTCCCACCTGGGAGAGAGAAAGACAGCCGTGCGACACACCCGGTCGGTCGGTCGGTCGGTCGGTCGGTCGGTCGGTCGGTCGGCCTTTTCTCTGTGGGAGGGCGTCCCCTCGCTTCGCCCTGGAGCCTGGAAAGATTTAGCAGATACCATCCACTTCAATGCCTGCCGGTAAACTTAGGCAGCTGATTGTAGCAAGGACACGTCCATTTCGGTTCCACTTAAATCAGCCTTCGTGCTTAACATAACATCTTTTATTAGAATTTTCTGGAAGTTTTAGAACGATTGGTCATCACCTCCTCTGCCAGGCCCACTGGACTTGAGCACTCCTTACCAGCGTGGCCTGCACCTTGCCTCGATTCCCCTCTTGCCTTCCCACTGAGCAAGAGTCGCCTCGGAGCTCTGGATCTCGTGGGACCTTACCAGTGTGCTCCTCCTTTACGCCTTTTGGGAGTTTGGCTAGTTTTTGTGTACCCGCCCAGAAGTGGCACTCTTAGAGGATGCCAGGTAGTCAACAGTTCCCCTAGTTCCGTTGGATGCCTCGCTGGAAACTGGTTCACCCAGAGCCAGAGAAATGAAAGTCCAGGAGACTGAAAGTAGACCCGAGTGTTCCTATCCTATCCCAGTCTGGAACTCTGGGCTGCTGCTGCTGCTGCTGCTGCTGCTGCTGCTGCTGCTGCTGCTGCTGCAAGTCCCGTGTGTCCCGTCCACGGTGACAGCACAGCACGTCAACCTCACGCATGAAAGTAGATGACTCTCCCGATGAGAGGTGGAAGCTGATTTTCCTCACCAGAAATGGTTTACAGAGTCAACGTGCTAACGTGTAAGAGGCAGAGGCAGGCACCAAGAGAAAGAGACAAACAGTTCCTTCCGTCACTTGCAGTTTTTTTTCACTAGATCGTAAACTCCATAGGAAGGAGAACCATTTCCTTAGCTCTAATGCCTGGTCCAGACTAGCGACTGAAAACATATTTGGAGTGAACTGAACTCTGCATTGACTTTTTTTTTTCCTTTGGTGTTGTCGTTTAGGTCCTTGGAACGCGGCAACCATTTTCGTGGCATTTCAGCAAGATGTCTCCACGGGATTACCAGAACTCCAATTTTGACTCTGATGTAAAATGTACATGTAGGTGCATTAAACTATCCGGGTGCCAGTGAGTCTACTGCAAACTCTTCCTCTCTGATTCTGATGCTTGATCCTTTAAGAGGCAGTTTTCGCACGGCTGCCCAAACGGCCTACATACGTGAGGGCTAGATGTGGACAAGCTTACTGAGAGTTCATAGGAAATCTTTCCTTGTGAACATTTTACTGACCCGGGTATTCGTCTCGTTGATTTACACTGCACATACCAGACAGGTAGGGTCTTTAAAAGTCCATATTTCTGCTTTGCTTTTCACGTTGAAAGAGTCCCAGTATTTTGGCCAAAGTATATACTTCAGGGAGTCCTTTTTTGTTTTTGTTTTTTGTGCCCACCCACCAGCCACCCCGTACACTGTATTGACATCCGTGAAAAGTGTATCTCACATGTGTGTGGGGGTGGTGGGGGTGGGGGTGGGGGCGGGGGTTCAAAGTGCACATCCAAATATTGGAAGTCTGATACACTGCACTGTGTTCTGGAATAAGATGTAATATGCTCGCACCAGGATCACACAGACGGTATGCATCTGTAATAACTTCTCTGGAACCTATTCTATAGATTAAGATTCTTCTATTCAAACAAATACAAATATCAGATACGCTTCAGAGGAGTTGATGATGCTAACGGTCTAAGATTCAGAAATGAGAGGAGGCAAAATTGCTACCTCTGAAACTTGGAGAAACGAGGCACATAAATATCCGTCATGTAGCTGATAGGTATCCAGGATAGCCACACAAGATCGACGTCAAACCTCCATGGGGGTGGGGGGGAAACGCTTTTGAAAGGTGAAAATAACCCGCGACTCAATGGCACAGCACACAGGCTGCTGTCCATTTATGCAGACACTTCCTGTCAGGAAGGATGGATCCAAGATCTGTCCATGAAAACCAAAGCAAAGGAAAGACTCGTGGATACCAGAGCAGACAAGAAGCACACACAGCAGAGGTCGAAACATGCGTTCATGCTAGAATCCAAACTTCTGATTGCGTGCCGTGTCACTGACGGAGGGCTCGCTGGAAATCCAGACGATGGTGCAAGAATCCGGGAAGGGTGATTCACAGGCGAGCATCCCGGAATAGTCCTTTTCCCCCTGACGAGCTACTTCCTCTCACCAGTCACCCGAGAACTGTACACGGAAACAACCTTGAGATACCGTGGCACTGCCATTCGATGGGCGGACGTATGTGAAAATCTAACCGAACCCCGATGCTTACCACGTTGCTGAGTTTGGAGCCGTGGGCTCTCTCGTCTCTGCTGGCGGCAGGGAGACTTCTGCGATCACCTCGGAGAGTGGTCCGCAACACCTAGTTTATTTGGAGATGCCAATGCACTCACCCATCCTGTGGGCATCGTAGGCGACGGTCATTCTCGCCATGCCAACTCTCCTCACGGAGACGTGTCCAGAAAGTTCACTGCAGTACTGCTGTTTTAACTGTGGAACCCTGGAACCAGTGCCCATTAGCAAATGGACCGTGCAAGAGGTTTGTTTGTCATCTTTGGTTGCCGACACGAATGAGTACAAGGTACGTGTATTACTTTGGCTTCCCCTCAGGAACCATGATGAGTTAAGAAATGGCCAAGCGATGTGCCCTGTGAGAAGGTTTCGTCGTTTCAGAACATGCCAAGCAAGACTGCTGTGACACATATACTAAAAGCCTAAGAACACACACGGGAAGGGTGAACACCCCAATCTGGCTCATGTTTACCTCCGCAGAAACAGGAGGCAAATGGGCTCAAGTGATGCACGGGAGGCCTCCATCGCCTCTGCCACGTGTTACTTCTTCCTGAAAACATATTCCATATGAGAAAAGTGGGTTTATGAAAGCTGAGTGGTGGTCGTTCTCCACACATTTTTGATATGCTTGCTACTTAACAACAGAAACCAAAATTTTATAGATTAAGGGGGAAAAAAAAAACAGGAAGTGATGTCTCGGCAAGCTAAGAATCCTTCTAAGTGTCACAAAAGCCACTGGCAATAATAAATACAGGAAACATCTCTGTATGCAGGAAAAGTGGGACGTATGCTTTATGCTTTCAGTCAAAGAAGGTATGAGACACAGAAATGCATTTTCACTGGGGGGGGGAGGGGAGGAGGAAGGGGGTTGGAGGGAGAGGGAGGGGCTGGTGGCAGAAAGGAAAGAGGGAAGGAAGAGAGGAATTGAGAGAGGAAAAGAAATGGTGTCCTAAAAGTGTGAGAGGCTGGTTCCTGAAAAAAGGAAATCTTTGGACGAAAGCTGAACATAAAGAAGAAAGTTGCAGAAGGGCTGTGAAAAGGAACCTTGGGAAAAGAATCGACGTGTGTGATCAGGCCAGCTACGATCTAAATGAGTTTCTTTAAGATGATTTTTAATAGCAGAAGTAAGCTGGCACAAGAATAAAATCTAGTTTTCTCTGTGTCAGGAAGACAAAGTGTCCTGGGACTATTGGTCTGCTCTTCCTATGTGAGAGACTGTGAAAGGGCTGGTGTGTGTGTGTGTGTGTGTGTGTGTGTGTGTGTGTGTGTGTGTGTGTGTGTGTGTGTGTGTGTGTGTGTGTGTGTGTGTGTGTGTGTGTTGTGTGTGTTGTGTGTGTGTTGTGTGTGTTGTGTGTGTTGTGTGTGATGTGTGTGCATTGCCTTTAAAGGCATCGACTTTTCAAACGATTTTCCTGTGCTGGGTGTTGCCTTCATTGGGTCTTTCATTCGTTAAGAAAATGGAGTGTGCTTCCTAGTAAAAGAGCTGAGTTTTGCCAGCAACCGGGTCCCCTCCCGTATTTTGCCTGTGAAGACTTTCATTGTCCCTCTGGGCACACAGACAGCCAAGCATCTTTTTTCACAGTGTAGGAATGAATTAGCATGAGAATGGCCATCTTAAGGGCCAAAGAGCCGTTTTCTGAGTGCAGGACTCAGGAAAGGAGGAACTGGGTAAGGCTTGATAAACAGGTGTTGAAGAACAAGTTAATCATGGACACCGGGTTGCGGGCGGTTGCGACTCTGGTCAGCTTATCTTGCTGAACCACCCTAACATTTGAGGAGTGGTCTTATCTTGCTTTTGCTTAACCCCCAGGATGTAGCACAAGCCAAAATTTATGGAAAGTTACTGTGAGTCAGTGCTTTTCGAAAATGCCATAGAAACCCCTGGCTTTGAGTGCTCTGGGTCCTTGTGGAAACCCGCTGCGTCGGGCAGACACTTGGACCCCAGCTAGCTGGAAATAAACCTCGCTGTGTGACTTGCATTATCTTCTGTCTATTTGAAGAGGTGGTGGTCGACTCCGGACCCTAACCACAGTTATCCTAGTCTACGGAGTGTGTAAGTAAGTGCGAGTGAGAAAGAGAGGGAGAGGGAGCTGGAGAGGAGAGGGGGAGGGAGGGAGAGGAGAGGAGAGGAGAGGAGAGGAGAGGAGAGGAGAGGAGAGGAGAGGAGAGGAGAGGAGAGGAGAGGGCGAGGGGGAGGCGGAGGGAGGGAAGAAACCAGAAACCTGTGTTGATACTTCAGACAAACTTACTCCAGTCCAATTCTAAGTGGCTAAACTGGTTTTGATTGTGTGAAGTTTCCACGGGAAACACTGTCCGACAAGATAGGCCTACAAAGCTTTCTGTGTGCTCTGTTTGTAGGTAGGGGTCCATCACTGCTTTGGAAATGATGTGGAACTCCTAGAAATCGGGAACGTTCTAGTCTCATCGGATCCCTGACGATGATGATTCTGTTACCCCACGATACGGCTGTCATCCAAACGGAGGCTCCCGTGGAAGGAACGAAACCTGGGCTTTGGGGACATGCCCTAGCTGACTGGCCCACCAAGGTGGCAGCAGCCACCGAATCCATAAAGCTGGTGGCCCAGGTGGATCCAGTGCATGCCTCTCTCCTACCAGCACACCAAACCCGATCCGAACCCCCTGGCTGTCAGACGCTCGACATCCTGATGTCTCTGCGACACAGAAGCAGCCTGGTCCCGACTCAGAGAGACATGAAGACGGGCTCCTTGGTGGGTGGGTGGGTGGGTGGGTGGTTGCAGACATCCACAGTCGGTCAGGGCCGTGGGAAACCCAATCCAACCCGGACAGTTTGTGTGCTGCCCAAAGAGACGGCTCAGCTCACCCCCACCCACAGAAGTTCTTTCCAACCTCACACGTTGACATATGTCCAAGTACTTCCTGTGATGCCCCGTGGAGCCAGAGCCCAGGGAGTCGACGCCTGGATCCGTGTTAACTAACCTTTAAACCCCCCACCCCCACCCCCCAAAATAAAATATAAAATAAAATGAAATGAAATATTACAAAGTGGGGGTGGGGGTGGGGGTGGGGGTGGGGGTGGGGGTGGGGTCAGGGGGAAGGCTAATCCACCTAGTGACCCGTCCGTCCGGCACTCCCGATCTGCCATCTCCGATTCCGCATGACTAGGAAGGGAAGCAGCCGCCGCTGCCATCGCAGAGCGGACCGCTTCCACCTAAGGGTCCGGACCAGGCCTGTGTGTCCTGAGAGATTCACAACCACCCTCCTTCGTATCCCTTAGATTTCCTCTCCTGTCGTCATCCTTCTGAGCACTGCACATGAGGCGTGGGGTCCCGGAAATCTCAAGCCCAGGCACCCTCCTGAAATGCCTAAAACGGTGGGGTTTCATCGGGCTGTCGCTCTTATACCAATAAGGGCCCTGAGGGATCCAACCCCGACTTAGGGGAGACGGCAGAATGACGGTCGGGGTCACGGGGCTCGTGGATGAAAACCGTCTTACCGACGGTCTGTGTTGCTCTACCGTCACGGGTGCTTGGTGTTATTTCATGGAACCTTCGTACCCGTTGTTCCTCGCCATGATGTCAGCCTGGGAACGAAACCACAGACAGCACAATGCTTGCCTGCTGGACAGAGCGAATGAGCCATCTAGGCCTTTCCCTGAAAAAGATGCTCTTCCTTAAGGAAAGGAAATTGAGGATCCCTGATGAGGACAGTTGACGGATAGATAGTATAGTTCATCCTCTTCTCTCTCTCCCTCTCTCCCCCTCTCCCTCTCCCTCTGTCTCTGTCTCTCTCTGGCTCTCCCTCCCCGCTCCCCTCAGCCCCCACCCCCTTCCTCTTCCCCTATTTCTTCCTTCCTTCCGTCTTGTCTTGTTGCTGCCCTGGACTTGTCACGGGCCGGGAATATCTCATCTCATCCGAAGTCATGTTTCAATCGCCCTCCTCCGAGGGGCATGACCTCCTTGGGAATGAGCTTTCCTAGCAACAGGGGACGGACGATGCCCTGACCATAAAAGGGCCTAGGTAAAATAGAAACATAAAACACACGTTACAGCTCTACAAAAGATCGTGACGAAAAGGGGGAGTGGGGGGCTGGTTAGGAAGGGGTGAGACAGCCAGCCCAAATCAAGCCACAGGACAGAGGGCTGCGGAACGGGGGCCGGGGGGACAGGGAGAGGATGCCGCTGGCCACCGGCTAGGCCGGCCAGGGGCCAGGTCGCTCAGTGGCCAGCTCCACATTTCTGACATGCAGTCGTTGCGGCCACTGTCCAGACGGACCCCAGAACCACTGCACCCCCCGCCCACACACCTTGTGTGGGACCAGCGTCTGGCCATCCCCCACGAGTCGTCTACCAGCCTTGTCTATGGACTGACTGACCAACCAACCACCCGTTCCCGGGCTCGCCCCGCTGGAGCCAGCCATCGTCCCAGGGGAAGGGAAACGACTATTTTTTTTTTTTTTTCCCCCTGGAGGCGGGTGTCCCCGGCCCCGCACCCTCCTAACCACGCCCCGTTTCTTGAGGCGGGTGGACATAGCGTTCCCGTGAACCGGGCCTGCCTGCTGGCGAAGCAGACCATTCTCGTCCCCATCCCAGGCCTCAAGTCCAGTCCTCCTCCCGGCTGGCTAGCATCTGTCAGGGCTCAAGAAGCCTTTCCGTCTCCGAGATCCGTCCTCTCGGTCGCTCTCCTGAGAGTTCTGAGGACTTGTCAGCGAGGAGGGGAGTTTGGCTTTGCTCATCCCCACCAAGGGTACCCTAGAACATCAACTGTTCTGTTCGAAAACACACTTGGGCCAAGGTCCCTGGCCAGCAGATCCCCTCGGCTTGAGGAAGTGATCTCTGAATCAGGCAAGCACGCCACCTAGTGACGAGAGAGAGAAGAGAGACGACAGAAAGGGAGGGTTTTTCTCAAGGCAGGGCAAGGAAGGAAGGAAGGAAGGAAGTCTTCCAAAGAAAACGGTTGTTATTTTTATTATGATTTTGGATGGGGTCACCTCCACGTGGGGACGAAAGTCTCCTCCTCCATCTCCCAGGTGGGTGGTTCCACCTTCTTGTGGGTGGGGAGGCATCCATGACCTATGTCTCTGACCGACCCAGGCTCAACCAGAAAATTCCTGACTGTCTGTCTCCCTGGCTAGAGTCGGGGCTGGGGTGGGCTGGGGGAGTGGGAGCGACCATGACGTGAGGCATGAAGCCGCGCTGCTGGGGTGAGTCCGCCTAGCCAAAGCGACCCCGCTGTCGGGCATGTGTTTTTCTTGCCCTTGCCCGCAGGTCCCAGAACGAACGGATCGAGCGGCCAGGGGCGGCAGGGCGGGGCCGCCGCCGCCACCGCCGCCCCCCAGCCTCAGTCCCCGGGCAGGCTGACGGTCACATCCGGGTCCCGCCCCCACCCCCACCCCCACCCGTTCCCCTCTGCCCTCTTCTCATTCAGAGGAAGGGGAAGGCGGGAGGTCACCGAACAGCCCTCCCTGTGTCGTCCACAAGCATCTCATCCCCTTGACCCCGCTCCGTCTGAGATACCAACTCGGCTTTTCCCCTGTGCAATTTCCCCGGGGACCAGGAGTTTAGTTCACCCCCCGGGGCCTCGGCACGAAACCCCCAGCTTTCGGTTCCCACCGAGTCAGCCGGGCTCACTCGGGAGTGGGGGAGGGGAGGGTCAGGGACGATCGACTTCAGCGGGCTTCCTTCAATCGCTCCTTTCAAATGCAGAAACTTCCCCCCGGTCCAATTCAATGGGAGCATTTGACTTCCCCCTCGGGGCTTCTCTCCATTGAATGTCTCTCTTCAACTCCCCCACCCACAGGCTGCAGCATGCAAATGGCGGGGGGTGGGGGTGGGGGATGGGGGATAAGGGCGGGATCTCTTGAGATACGCCCCTGAAAGCGGAGACCGAACTCAGCCTCCCTTTCGTAACCCAGGCAACCCCGTGAACCCTTTGAGAATCCTGGGCGTGGAGGCTGACGCCATACAAGATGTCTTCCCTGGAAGGGTCGGGGTGGGGCTGTGGGGGTGCTGAGGGCGGTTGGTGTGTGTGTGTGTGTGTGTGTGTGTGTGTGACCATCCGAGTCAAAGGGGTTGGGGAAGGGAGGGGCCGGACGCGCTTTGCAGATCTCGTCGCCGGTTCGCATTCCTAGGCCGTACCCAGGCTCAGAGGGAGTGATCAGGGCCGAGGGAGGCCTGGCAGGGGGTGGCTCCTCCACCCTGGCTTGTGGGCCCAGAGATCACACTCACTCCTAAAGCAACGCTGTTCTAGGACCGGGTTTTCATCGTCCATCATCTTCCAGATCGATGGGGCTCCCGGCCCCCACCGCCACCGCTCCCCGCGGGAAGTCCTTGGTGTCATCCCACACGTTCACGGTGTTGTTTGGGCAGCCACATCTGGGGAGGTCTCTCTCCCTGTGCAGTAGGTGAAACTGTCAGGGGGAAGCGTTGTGTATTGCGCTCGGTTTTGGTCCCTCCCCGCCGCCAACAAGAATCGAAGGGCAGAGACACAGTCATGAAGCACAGTACAAGTTTTATTGATAGTTACCTAAAGAGTGAAGAAGTGTGGACGGCCTCAGGGAGGAGAGGCAACCTGAAAGGTTTATTATGTTTTATTGAAAGAGAGCAAGTTGGAGAAAGGGGTGGCTGAGGGAGCCATGCCATTCAAGCTGTGTAGCAAAACTCAGGCTGGAAGAAGACCCCCACGAAGCAGGGGCCTTTGCAGCCGGCTCCCCCTATTACCCACCTTGATTTCGCTTTTTTTTTATTATACTCTTGGCCTTGCTTTGACCTGCCTTTTCGCTAAGGGTTAACTAACCTCTGCCGAGCAGTGTGGAAAGGATGAGAACATAAGTTTCCCAGGAGCTTTTCAGGACAGTGCTCCTGAAGAACGGAACACGCCGGGGCCCAATGGCGATCTCAGCATAAAGTACCGAAACCTACCGTCAGTCAAACATTGACCACCCCATTTCCACTGAGAATACCCCCCTTTTATTGTTACCATGCTAGTGAAACTAGTGATGGAGAGTTTTATAGAAATAGAGTTACGAGAGAATATTGACTTGAATAACCCTGTCTGACACTTCATCAATCTTCTCATCTTTTCTTCCTTCCCTCTGCTACTTCTATTAGCTTTTTTTCTTTCTTCCTTCCTTCCTTCCTTCCTTCCTTCCTTCCTTCCTTCCTTCCTTCCTTCCTTCCTTCCTTCCTTCCTTCCTCCCTCCCTCCCTCCCTCCCTCCCTCCTTCCTTCCTTCCTTCCTCCCTCCCTCCCTCCCTCCCTCATGACAGCCCTTGACTAGCATTTGTGCCTTACACGTGAAATCAACAAATCCCATAATTTTTCAAGAAGTAAAGATACTGCAAGACAAGTGCTGGGCCTGGAAGCCACAGGGCATACATCTGCCAAGAAGGAAAAAGCTAACCTTTTCCAAGAATATGGCTTCTCTCTCACTTACCAGCTTTACATCTCCCTGTATGGCCCCGGAAGATGGCTGGCTAGCCAGAGACGGGTAAGATTCGTCAAGGGAGGAACAACCTAAGACAGGCACGGTCGTAGGCAGGGGGGCCGGCAGGCAAGAAAATGGGGACCAACAGAGGGGAGGCTTAGAACCTCCCCCCTCCCCCCACCCCCCAGGGTTGAGAGAAACCTTCTGCAACCTTGGATGTTTTGCTGCCCTCGTCTGGTTTGGATTAAGACCTAGTCTATAGGCACAAACCTGATCATCGACACTTGCTCTCTTACCGCACTCAATCATGCCTTCCTTCTATCTATCTCTTGCATTTACCTACTACGTCAATATTTTATTAGAATTACATATCAAGTATAAAAAAAAAAAAGAATAATCGTACATCATACTTGACTTGATTGTTTATAGTTAACACACAGAAATAGTTTCTATGATATGAATGCCCTTGCATCGTTCACCATGTAAGAACTTGTTTAGTCCCTTCGGTAGTGGAGTCATGGCGACCTGTGTCTTATGTCAGGGAGATGTCGGTATCCACACAGAGGAAGGGGAAATGTAGTTTGCTGCTTACTGTGCCCTGCAGAGGGGTGTATAATGAAGATATGAGTTTATGATTTTAGATTGATTATAAATTTATTAAAACTTGTAAGAATATTTTTGTGGGAAAGAAAGAATCCTAGCTCACTGTGGCAGTAGGTGACCTGAATTTCACCCTAAGCTGATAGACTCCGTAGTCGCTGCTACATACTGCAAGCTCCTACGGTGGTCCCATGCACTTAGAAACCGCGTCGCATAGAAACGTAAAACACAACAGAGTCCACGTTGCTAGGAAAAGTTTCTGTCAAGGAACAGAAAAATGATCACCTGTCTAACACTTGACCAACCATGACTAGATCAGAAAGAAGAAGAAGAAGAAGAAAAACTTGCTCATACCTATCAATCAATTGTCTATACCAATTAATCCACAGAAAAAAAAATATTCATATCCTTGTGCAAAATGGTATAAATAAAGCTGTCATCGGCACTTTGTCGGGAGATCACCTCCATCTGACTCTGTGTCCTGTCTCTCTGTGCACCGACTCCGTCTCATCCTTTTGGGCTTCACAACCCCCGCCCACCCCACCCCACCCACCCCCACTGGAGCTGGACTTTGGAAGGGCAGGTGAAGAGAGAGAGAGAGAGAGAGAGAGAGAGAGAGAGAGAGAGAGAGAGAGAGAGGCAGTGACTTGGGGAGACAGACTAACTGAGAGTGACTGAGTGACCGACTGAGAGTGACTGAGTCTCACTGGTGACTGAGAGTGACAGGCAGACTGACTGACGGAGTGGTGAGTGAGACCGACTCGAGGGACAAACTGCCTGAAACTGAGTGACTGACTGACCTGAAAGAAAAAAAAAAAAAAAAAAAGGACCTACCTGTCACTCGGTCTCGGTCGCCGTAGCTGGCGTGGGCGGTGACATGTAGAGCAGCGAACAGGAGGGAGGGTGTTCACTCCGGGGAGGTTTGATTCCCGTCCACAGCCGAAACGGTCCTGAGGTTCGCAGCGTCGTCCCTGCCCATGACGTCATCGCGGAGCGACTCACGTCCGTCCCACTCACAGCACATGCGTCGCGCCGCACGCGCGCCCGCTCAGCCCGCTG
>NC_080036.1:3065859-3093359 GCF_030020395.1 Manis pentadactyla | reverse complement strand
CCAGCGCCGGGACGCCCGCACGCCACCGACCCACGTCCCCGTGGCCACACAGCGCCCGACCGCCGCACGGAGCCACTCCCTTCCAACGCCGGGTGCCGAGAGCGCCTCACGCGGAGACGCCACGCCCCGCCGTAGCCACGGCACGGCCGCGGACGGGGCGGGCAGCGACGCCCCCCCCTCCGGGACCAGGGGCGCTTTCGGCTCCCGGGACAGTTAGGCGGCAACACTCCAGGAGCAGGTCGCATCTGCGGAGGCGGCTCGGCACTGCCGGTGGCGACGGGGAGGCGGGTCGTGGGGGTGCGCGTTCACACCAAGGGCGGAGCGGGCACAAGTCCAGACGGGGGCCTCGGGGCACGGCCGGGCGACCGGGTAAAGCGGGCGCGGGATCCCACCGCCCCACGCACGAGGGCGGTCCCGCACCGCCCAGGATGCCAGCAGCCCCCTCCGAGGCTCCCGCCGGACAGATCCCAACCACCACGAGGGCAAGGGCCCTGGGTTCTCATGTGAAGCGCCCACTGCAGCAGCAGCAGCAGCAGCAGCAGGGCGGCGAGTGCCGGGCCTTACTCGCCGCCCTGCCCGTCTTCTCTCCACCCATCCGGGCGGGCCCACTCCAGGACCGCGGCCCCAGGGAGACGCCCCCGAGCGAGGCGGCTCCTGCTTATTACACCACGTACCTGCCGAAAGCACCGCTGCTGCCCGTTGCAGCTCGGGACGCGGAGCCGCTCGCAGCGGGGTGGGGCGGAGGCTCGGGGACCCGGGCCCCGTCCTTCCTTCCTCCTTGCACCACACCACCGCGCCTGCCTCCACGCGTGCCGGACGCCCGGCCAAGGCCCGCGGGACCCTCCCCCGATTCCCAAGGGGGAGGCGCGGGCCGCGGTAGGCAAAGAGCGGCGCCCAGCTCCACCCCCACCTGCGGTAGGTAGGGGTGGAGGCCGGCGGACTCCCTCACCACGGGGGGTGGCAGGGAGCTCTGCCCACTACGCGCAGAAAAGGAGGGGCAGCGGCTGGGGGGTCCGGTACCCCAAGGCACCCTCTCGGATCGCTAGAGAAGGCTTTTCTCACCGAGGGCGTATCGCTCCCTGACCCACCAGAGCACCACGGCTCGGACCCACACACGCGCCGGCCTGACACGAGAAGGGCCAAGGCGGTGTCGGTGGCTTTTGCTCACGAGGGCGTGGAGTGAGGAGACGTGGAGGCGGGGGTTCTGCGGTAGGGGTAAAAACAAAAAAAAAATAAAATAGTGGGGAAAAAAGAAAAAAAAAAAGCAGCACAGGCCGACGGCATGAGCGGTCACTCACGGCTGGGGGCCACGAGCTTGTGCCTGTGGGCCTCAGGCTCGCCCTTTTGCCTCCCTGTTCTCGCGTGCCACTGGAGGCGCACAGCGGCAACTCATCAAACAAAGCACGCCAGAGAGCTAACAAAAGGAGCCAGTGAGACGGTAGCCTGGCCAAGACGGCCACGGCACCCCCGCGTCCTTGGCTCGGCCCACCGCAGCAGTCACACGCCCACGCGTCTCGCCAGCGCACCAGCCCCGACGGGGACGGCGCCCGACGGAGTCGGCCCCCCCGCGGCACGCGAGCGGGACCGACGAGGCACCCTATCCCCGGGCCGCACAAAACCCCCTTCCCCCCAACACACCCCCACGGTGTGTGGTCGGGGAGGGGCACGGGCCGGGCGTGCCTCCCTTACCGCCTCGACCCCCCACTCGTTCACGGGAACTTCTGCAAGGCACTCACAACTCCACTCACTCCACTCCACCGCGGCAGCAAGCCGAGCAGGGGAAGCTTGCTGGGGGAAGGGAACGACACCGCCACTCGGCCTCAGGCACCTGACGGGCGACCTGGAGCGCTCCAGGAGCACCACAAGAGGACCGAGCAACACACGCCGGCGGGACCCGGGAGAAGGGCTCGCCGCGTGGCGGCGTGGCGGCCTCCCTCCCCTACCACGGGAGAGAGGCCCGCCCGCCAGGACACGGCCCACAGGCCAACGCGAGGGTGTCCGCTGCGTCCAGGGACCCCGGGCCCGCCCACGCCGTGAGGCAGAGGGCGGGAGGACGAGATCGGGCCGGACTCCGCACGCCCCTGGCCTCTCTTCCTTTCTCACCCACACCACGCAGCCCAGCAGCAGATGGGGGCGTGCGCGGGGACAGGGCAGGAGGCGAGGGGCCCCGCGCGCGCACAGCGAGAAGAGCAGTCCCGTTCGCTCCGAACGTCTGTCCCTCGCTCCGGCGCGGTTCAGGCCCGGCCCAGGAGAGCGCGAGATCGCCACATCGATCAGGAGCACACGGGGACGACGCCCCCGCCGCGTGTGGGAGGAGGGCAGCCCGCCGAGGCCAGGAAACGACGACGGGGCCTGCTTCCCCCGGAGTCGGTGCAGTCGAGAGGACCCCACGCCAGACAAGCGCCCAACACACGAGGCACAGAGCCTCCAGGGTGGGTCGTGGGGGAGTCCATCACGACACAACCGCAGGCAGGCGGGGAGAGCACCACGCAGGACAAGAGGACCCGGACACGCGCGCACGCGCACGTCTCCTCCTCCCCCGCCGCCCTTGGGTCACCAGGCACCGTGAGGGTGCGCACCCAGATCGGGACCTCCCTGGGCGCACGCGACAAGAGCCAGCGCACAGGCACACGCGGGTGGCGACCTCAGGGAATGCAGGAGCGGAGCCGGGCATCTATCCGGCCGCACACGCTCAAGAAGCCCGGAGCCGTGCCACGCACGTCCAAGAGAGGTCCCAGAGTCCCTCAGCGACCAGCACCGAGTGACAGGGTGTCAGCACCTCTCTGCAGGTACAATCGGACCGCCTCTCGAGAGAGGAATCACAGGGCCACCCCACGGACAGCGGGGTCCCCCCATGACGAGCGCGTGGCCTGTCCCCACCGGGCCCAATCCCCCCAGCATCACACCACTGTCACCAGGGCTCCAGGGCTCCCGGGGCCATCTGGTCGACCCTTGGGGGGGGTTGGGAGGTTGAAGTGGGCTTGCGGGAAAGGGAGGGGGAGGGGAAGGGGGAGGGGGAGGGGGAGGGGGAGGGGGAGGGGTCAGACAGTCGGCGGGGCGCGGGTCGGTGGGTGACAGCAGGGAGGCCCGGGGACACGCGGCAGCGGCAGCGGAGTCGGGGTCGGGATCGGGATCGGGATCGCGATCACCCTTCCCTTTCCCAGCCGCCGGTCGGTCCCCACATCCGGGAGATAAGTCGGCGGGAGGGGAGGCCTTCAAAGAGACGAGACTTGTGTAAAAGAAAGGAAACAATGCCGGGCCGGCCGGGCCGGGCCGGTCCTTCCACACATACGGAATGGAGGGGCAAGGGGCCGTATCCCTCTCCCCCAAACGTGAGCGCCTACAACGAACGGATCCCACACGAGGGACCGCGGGCAGGCCCCTGGAGCCCCACGAGGACCACCCCGTACGCCACGGGGCCCAGCCCCACCTCCGGAGCCGGACGCCGAGCCGAGCGAGCGGAGCGGGGCGGGGCGGGGCGGGGCGGAGGCCCGGGCAGACGTGTGACACGCACGGAGGAGGGCCTGGCCACGGAGAAGGAACAGAAAGGGCGGCGCGGCACAGCGCGCGACCACCTCTCTCTCTCTCTCTCCTCCCTCCTGCGTCTACGTCTCCCTCTCCGCCGCAGCCGTCTCGGTCGGCCGGCGGGTGGGTAGGTGAGTGGGTCCCCGCGGGCGGAGGGACACCGGCGCTGGCTGCTAGTCGACCCGTTCGGGCGGCCTCCCAGGGCCCAGGCCACCAAGGGAGCGACCGAGCGTGCGTGGCGACAGTCACCACCCGAGAAAGCGAATCCGCGGCCCCAGTCTCCGGCGAGCGCAGAGCGCGCCGGCGTCCCGGCACGACCGGGCCTGCAGCGCCCGCTACCCGCGTCCTCCTGGAAGTCCGCCTCGGGGAACCGTGGCCACGTCCTGTCCCTTGCCCGGTGTCACCGCAGCTCGAGAGGGAACAGGCCGCATAAAAGCGGCCGGCAGGTGGCGCCCGACAACCGGCGCCGGTCGGTCCGTCAGCGGGACGGATCCGGATCGCAGGGCCGGCGAGAGCTCGCCACCGGCCGCCGTGAAGGTCCCCCATCCATCCGATCCCGGGCCGCCCCGGGGCTCCCACCCACCCACCCACCCGCACGTGAGGGTAAACACAAAGGGAGGAAGGAGGACACCCACCAACGGAAACTCATCCCATCCCACGCTCTCGCCTAGGAAGAAGGAATACCGTCAGAAATGGCCACCCACCCTGAAGTACAGGTTTCGGATACTATTTCGTCCTCTTAGAAAAGTAAATAAATAGAAAGGCAGTTCCCCGGTGGCGGTCGCCAATAGGTTCCTCACCACGGTATAAAGGTCATAACCAAGTGCGGGCAAAGGGGTCGGTTTGTGTGCATACCGAGGATCAGAGCCTAATTTGGCTACCTACCCAGAAAACGAATTAAGATACGACATGAAGAAAACTTCCACCGTCAACGTCCTCCTCTGCGAGAGTCATTCCAGAAGCGGATCGTCAGAAAACCTCAACAAAGATCCTGGCGGCGCCGTGGCAGCTGTCGCTGCCTTCATCCCGCCGCTTCCTGGCCTCGCCGTTGGAAGGAAGGAAGAAGGAGGTATCTAAGCGGGCCCGTGCGTACAGTCCAACAACGGACTTGACTGCATCGCTATTGTCGGAACTCAACCCACAATCAGGAGGAGTGCAAGCCGCAGCGCTCCAAAGTCGTGAGACTGTAGACTATCTACCGTGAAAAGAACATAATGGGATGTGGACCGTTCCCAGGGATGCGCCGTGTGTTTTCTTTCATTCGTCTGATTTCTCTCAAACCGTTCACGTGCAGTTAGACAATATCCATCCTGTGATGGATAAGTTTTCACCAATGCCTAGGGGGTAGGTACCTCGCTGGTTTTCTGGGTTTCACCGGACAGGGCCGGTAACCGTAGGTCTGCTTTCGCCCTGTGTCCGTATTCCCATTCTGTGAAGGTGCGAACTCGCCGTCTGATCAGCCGCAGTCTGCTAAAACCTACATACACAGGCTTTTAGGTTACTCTACAAGAAGTTATGTCAGAGAGAGAATCCATCTTCCCGTGTTCTCTCCCGTCTGCTATACCTCTATAGCTTTTCTTCTTCCTTTCCTTCCTAATGACAGCCCTTTCGTAGAATCCGTGCCTCATATCGAAAATCACCGAGTAGCGTCCTCCTTTCCGAGCGGTAAAGATACCTCAAGACAAAGGCCGGGCACAGAAGCCACAGGGCACACATCTGCAAAGAAGCCAAAAAGCTAATAACCCCTTTCAAAGAATACGGCTCCTCTCTCACTCACCGACTTCACAGTTGCCCGTATATGGCCCCGGAAGACGGCGGCGGCGGGTTAGCCAGAGACGGGTAAGATTCCTCACGGGAGGAACAACCTATAAGGCAGGCACAGGTCGCAGGGGGGCGCCATCAGGCGAGAAACTGGGGATCCACGGAGGTGAGGCTTAGAGCCTCCCCCCCACCCCACCCCCCCGACCCCCCGCCGTTTGGAGAGGAATCTTCTGCGTCCGTGGATGTTCTGTGCCCCTTGTCTAGCTCGGATTAATACTCAGTCTACAGGCACAGACCTGATCGTCTACATTCGCCCTCCCTCTGACAGCACTAAACTATGTCTCCTGCCTTCGTCCTGCATCTACCGACCACTTCAGCATTTTATTAAAAACTGAAAATAAAAAGTAAGGAAGGGAGAGACATGTGGGATTCACATATAAATCGAGTATTAAAAATCAATCGAAACCATCATAGCCGACTGGACGGTTGAGAGTTCACCAGGCGTGATCAAAACCGAACGCGTCCGTGATAACGACTGCCCTTAGCCACCGTTCACCAGGTAAGAACTTAGTCACTGGGTAAGAACTAGGTCACCGTGGAACACCTTGTTCGTCATGCTGCAGAAGATGGGAGACCCTCGAGGATGAGGCTGGGGCTTGATGGATGACTGCGCATCGAGTCCCCTCCACAGAATGTTACCGCTGTTAACAACCATCCGATCGACACATAGGAGAGGTGCCCTCTCAAAAAAATAAGAAGAATAAAAAATAAAAAATAAACACTGATCAGTGAGCAAAACACTCTCTGTAAGGCCATTCTTTAAATATTGAGGCTCCTGAAGACATGCTGACGGTTCCCTGCCAGACGTAATCGTACAACTAGAGCCAGTGCAAGAGGAAAGGTGAAATAGGAACTTCTCAGGACCAGAATGGTCGGAGCTGAACCCGGAAACAGCTATCGTCTGAATATATGCTAAGATGATCTCCCGAGAGAGAGCAGCATTCACGTAGCAGACGGCATTAGCAACGCAGCACGTGTGCAACACTTGGTAGGACGACAGATGACCGAGACTTGGTTTACTTGAAGAGCGTGGCATGACCATACGTACCCCTGATAAGCTCAGCTTCCGGTGGTGGTTGGAGATGGCGTTCCCAACAAATCTAGGGCAGAAGCAGCCGTCTAGGAATCCCAGATCCCGCCTTGGGGCGGGGAGAAGACTTGACTGTTCCTTGGGATGGTGTAAGAACGAGTTCTTGGAAGCTCGGAAAGAGCGCCCCGTGTAAGCCGGTGAGCCAGAGAGGCTGTGAGCTCAAATCCCAAAGGAAACCACCTTCTTAACCAGGGCAGTATCGCGAGTAACAGTTTTTGGCGAAAGGCTTGGGTTAAGGAGGTTGGATGGATGGTAGGGGGGGGGAGAACTCGGAGGGAGATGGTGGAGAAAAGAGCCGTTTCCAGAATCTGTGTCACAACGGGAAACTGAGGGGGGTCGGGGCTGCCAGGGTGGGAATTGGGGGTAGCGAGGGGTGTGTCATCGAGTGGGTTTGCAGGTGCGCTAAATTAAAAAGACATTTTTCGACAGGCTGTCACCGTACACGTGCAGAAAGTCCATTTCCCCTCTTCGTTCCTTTTGCTCCTGTCAGCTTCTAAACCCTCAACTCTCCTGAATATCGAGAGCTCACCTTCCACCTTACATCACAGACAGTGCTTCAGCCATCAGTTTGCAAGCTCTCTCCTCTGGGACCTCTCAGATTTCTGCAGGTGAGCTGAGGGACACAGAGACCCTGTCCTCGGGGACATCATTACACGGTTTTGTCCCCCTACCTCCAGAACCGGTGTAATGACTGAATCCTTCTCTCACCCACACTCGAAAGAGGTCTAACTCCTGGGAGGACTCACACGTTCAGCTCGCCTTTCCGGCGCAGGCCAAGTTGGAACTGAGTTCACCTGCAGCTGGTGTGACAGCCAACGTGCCGTGTAGGTAAGTTATCACTTTTATGCTCTTCTTTTTTGGTCCACTTGGGCTCTCACTGACCTGGCAGGCCACGTGGCCCTCTCCCTGCAACGCTGCTTAATGAGGAGAGAGAGCTAAGGCAGGAAGGAGCAAAAGAAGCTAAACTGTGCACCAGCTCCGTGACACGGTACCTCAAGAGGGCATTTTAGTAAGTCTGTATCATAGCACAGTAAATTATCTCTCTGAACGAACTTGAGGGAAACAAGTGCATTCCCTCCACTCCATAGGTCCTCAGCATCGAGTCCCCTCCACAGAATTTTATTGCTGTTAACAACCATTTGATCAATACATAGGAGAGGTGCCCTCTCAAAAAAAAAAAACTAGGCTAAAATCTCTTGGACGTAAACATGAGCGACTTCTCCATGACCATTATCTCCCCGGGGCAAGGGAAACAGAAGCAAAAAAAAATGAACAAGTGGGACTATACCAAGCTGAAAAGCTTCTGTACAGCAAAGGACACCACCCATAGAACAAAAAGGCATCCTACAGTATGAGAGAATATAGTCGTAGGTGACAGATCCGATAAAGGGTTGACCTCCAAAATAGACTAAGAGCTCACGCACCTCAACAGGCAGAAAGCAAATAATTCAATGAAAAAACGGGCACAGGATCGAAACGGACATTTCTCCAGAGAAGAAAATCAGATGGCCAACAGACACAGGAAAAGATGCTCGCTCCACATCGCTCATCACCGTCAGAGAAATGCCATTTAAAACCACAATGAGCTATCACCTCACACCAGTCAGGATCGCCACCATCCAAAAGACAAACAACAACGAATGTTGGCTGGCGAGGTTGTGGAGAAAGGGGAACCCTCCTACACTGCCGGTGGGGATGTATATCAGTTCCACCATTGGGGGAAGCAGTATGGGGGTTCCTCCAAAAGCTCAAAATAGAAATACCATTTGACCCGGGAATTCCACTCCTAGGAATTTACCCTAAGAACGCAGCGGCCCAGTTTGAAAAAAGACAGATGCACCCCTATGTTCATCGCAGCACTACCTACAATAGCCAAGAAATGGAGGCAACCTAAGTCGTCCATCCGTAGATGAGTGGATAAAGAAGATGTGGTATGTAAACACAGTGGACTATTATTCGGCCATGAGAAGAAATGGTGCTAGAGGGTATTATGCTCAGTGAAATAAGCCAGGCAGAAAAGGACAAGTATCAAACGATCTCACTCATCTGTGGAGTATAAGAACAAAGAATACAAACTGAAGGAACAAAACAGCAGTCGACTCACAGAACCCAAGAATGGAGTAACTCGTTACCAAAGGGAAAGGGACTGGGGAGGGTGGGTGGGAAGGGAGGGATAAGGGGGGGAGGAAGGGGAGGCATTACTATTAGCAGACATAATGTGGGTGGGGGGGCACGGGGAGGGTCATACAACACAGAGAAGACAAGTAGTGATTCTGTAGCATCTTACTACGCTGATGGACAGTGACCGTCGGGGTGGGGGGGAGGGGGCGGACTTGGTGATGGGGGAAGCCTAGGAAACATAATGCTCCTCATGTAGTTCTTCATTAATGATATCCCCACCCCAAAGAAAAGGAAGGAAGGGAGGGAGGCAGGGAGAAGAGAGGGAGGGAGGAACAGAAGAGAGAGAGAGAGAGAGAGAGAGAGAGAGAGAGAGAAGAGAAAGGGGGTGGAAGAAAACAGAGAAAGAGAAAGGGAGGGAAAAAGGGAAGGAGAAAGGATGAGAGAGAGAGAGAGAAAGAAAAGCAAAAGAAGGAAGAAGAAGAAAGAGGAGGCAGAAGAACAGGAAGAAGAAGAAGAGAGAGAAAACAGCAAAGAAGTAGAAGATAGAAGAAGAAGAAAAGATGTAAAGAACAAGAAGAAAGAAGAAGGTAAGAAAGGACACCAAGAAGAAAGAAAAGAAGAGCAAGAACAACAACAACAAGAGCAAGAAGAAGAACAAGCACAAGGAGTAGCATTTTCCTCTGGCATTGAAAGAAAAGAGTAAGCACGCACATACACGCAAGCACGCATGCATACGCTCACGCGTTCATAGGCGTGCGTGCCCGTGTACCCATAGACACCTATACCTGTGAGTCCACGTGTATGTATACCACCACACGGTGGGTGTTCTTTGTAAGGACACGTTTCTCTTCCTAAAGACTTAGGGAGGGACAGGCAAAGTCACCGGAATCGCCACAGACGGCCTTGTCAGGAAACAGGAATAAAGGAAAGGCTCCAACCCCACGGAGACCTCGTCGTGATGTCGGCCGATGGACAGACGCACGAACCAAACCGGCCTGAACCCAGCAGAACTCCGGGCACATGTGTTTGGCAGGAACACAGAGAGGAGCGGGCGGGAAAGAGAAGAAGGCCGGTCAGCGTACTAGAAGGGCCCCAGAGAGTAAACCAGTGAAAAGATAGAAAGCGCCAAGGCCAGGAGCAAGTTGGCCTAGAAGTGTGAATACTCCCCAGGCAAAGAAAAGCATCTCAGCCGTAGCCTGTGCTTTCCTCGTGTCAGTGAGCACATACCAGCGTCAGACTGACTTGAGCACCTGCCCAAAGGCCCAGCCTCTTCAGGAAGAATTCTGTCTTAAAGCTAAGATTGCATTTTAATCAAACCGATGGCGCCTCAGCCCCCACTGGAGGCAAGGCAGACCATCTTGACTGATATGTTTCCACACAGAAGCTGATTACCCAGGAGAGGGATCAACGAAGTATATTTTCTGGAGGAGGAGGAGGGAGGGAGGGAGGAAGAAACTTAATGTCTGAACAAAGATGAATATTCTGGGGGCACTTTGGCCGGTCCGCAACCGGCCCGGGGTCGCAGCATTCCTGATCATCGTCCACTGCCTAGCCTATGAAATAAAAACCGAAAACCCGACTCTGAAACCGTAGGTGCGCTCCTCTCTCTGAGGTCGCCTGCACTTTCTAAGCTCATGCCTTCAAACTTTATCTCACACTCCCCTCTCTCCAAGTGTACACTTGCTCTCTTCCAATAAAACGGAAACCTCTCGGGGCGAGGGCGCCCCTCCTCCCTGAGGTGGCCTGCACTTTTCCTCTCTTTCAGTCACTTACAATAAAACGTTTGGTCTGCTGCTTCATTACCGTGTCTCTGCCCTTCCATTCTTTGTGGCGGCAGAGGCAAGAGCCGACCGAGGAAAATACACAACGCCCCCGCCCTACCCGCAAAGGTGTGCCAAGGCCACTCAAGGGAGGAAAGCCCTGACCGACTGCCTCCCTGCCCAAGGGGATCGGGGCGGTCAGACATCCACGCCCTCCTGGAAAAAGACGCCAGGGGCGGGGGTCGAGCCAGCCAGCCAGCGAGCGAGCAAAACCAACCTGCGGGACAATCTTCACCAAAGCCCCTTGACCTCACACATCACACACACACACACACCACCTGGAAACGGGTCCCCACGCTTCCCCCGTGCAAGTGCAGTGTGCAACCGGAACACCTGGGACACGCTTTTGGGGGGTGGGAGTTGGGGGGGTGGGCCGGCCCCCCAACCCACAAACTCCCCTTCGGGCCCCGCACCCTCCTAAACATGCCCTGTTTCTTGAGGCGGGCGGACACAGGGATCCCGTTCACCGGGCCCGGCTGCTGCTGGTGAAGCAGACTCCTCCTGTCCCTGTCCCAGGCCTCAGTCCAGTCCCCTCCTTCTGGCTCGCATCGGTCAGGGCTCACGAAGCCCTTTGATGTCTTCTGACATCCATCTCCACATCTCTCCTCTCTCTCTCTCTCTCTCTCTCTCTCTCTCTCTCTCTCTCTCTCTCTCTCTCTCTCTCTCTCTCCCTCCCTTCCTCCCTCTCCCTGTCGGTCCCCAGAGAGTTTTGGATTTGTCAGTGGGCAGCAGGGAGGAGAATCCTTGAAACTTGAAAAAGTTAAGCAGGCGCGCCACCTTCCGTCACCAGAAACCATGGGTCTGGAGGCTGTGACTATCTAGCCAAACCATACTCAGCTCATTTTACGTCCTGAGGAGTTAGCTTCATAACCATCCTGTTGGAAACCCTGTGACCGATGGGACAGAAAAGTGAGTGACAGCACCATTGGTGGCCAGACACAGCTGAACCAAAATATGTTAGAAAATCCCACGGGTTGAAAGCGAGGGCTCCGAAAAATCACTGCCAGCCCTCAGGGTAATGACGACCTAGAAGAACTTTGGCCACTAGGAGGAGCATTCCAACTAGAATCTAAGCAAAGTCTTCCAGATCCCAGCATAGCCTCGAAGAAAGCGTCGTTACAAAAAGCGAATGACAAATAAGCCTTGAGAGGATATGTATGAGGGGAGAAAATATGGGGGTGGGGAGATGTGAAGTCAGTGTGGGGGAGAAAGGAAGGACTGTAATGCTGAATGTAACTCCAACTGCTACTTTATTCCTTTCCACGGCCACCAAGGGGAAATCTGGTAGGGACCAGAGCCGGTAGATAGAGAGAGCATCCTGGGAGGACTGGCAGAAGCCCACATCTTTGCCGGAAGCAGCTCTTCCGAATCTGTGTCTGTAGGGTCCAAGCAAGGCAGGGAAGTAACACTGTCTCTTCCTTTCCAAATCCAGACATATTTGTTAAGGAGGAGCCTTGGTCTCCCAGGAATAGCCACTGCCTTCTTACCATTTCTTTCTTTCTCTTTCTTTCTTTCTTCCTTTCTTTCTTCCTTCCTTCCTTTCTTTCTCTGTCTCTGTCTCTCTCCCTCCCTTCTTTCTTTCTTTCATTGTTTCTCAGAACATCCTACACCTGGGCTTGGCTTTCTGCCTACCTGGCACCTATGGCAGGGTGGGTGGGGCGTCCATTCTTCCCTGCTGCTGTCTCTGCCAGTGGCTCTGGAGCCTAGGAAGGTCATGTCCTCTGCACCCTCTTTGGGGAGTTCCACTCCTTACACCCAATGGGGTGTTTTTCAATAGTGCCAAAGATATTTCACCTCTGTCCTGGCTGGAAACCGACAAGATATTTTCAAAGAAAGAAGACTGAGTAGTTTCGGAGTCACAACTTGACAAGATCGGAAGGTGATATTCAGCACCCCCTAGGAGTTTTCTGGTGAAGGGTCTTCTTGACCCTGAAGGACAGTGAGAAACTAGGTACCCAGAGGGAAAGAACCCCATGGAGGATAACGTAGGTGGAGAAAGCTAGGAAGCCTTTCCAGTGGCCACCCGATTCTTTGAGTTGACGATGCCAGGGTTCTTGTTTGTGAAGTCCAAGAATGAGTTTCACAGACACCCAAGGTAGGAGAGCCAGGGAGAGGCTTTCTTTGTTTAGAAATAAAGTGAGAGAGGTGGGGGGGGGGTTGGGCGGAAGGGGCTCTTGGCTCACCCCAGGAGGGAACAAGAGAGCCTGCGGTGGTGTGTTGTCTAGGGGATTTAGAGGCAGTGGAGGATTTTTGAGAATTGAGGGCTTAGGGTGTGGACTTGCACCACCTGCCCTGTGCTGCCCTGCCCTCAAGATGGGCCGGCTGGGTTGCTGTCTGTCTGCCAGGGCTGTTGACAGTGAAGTCACGGGTTATGCTGAGATGCCTTTGCCGAACGCTCAAAACATTCAAGGCCGAGTCGCTCCTGGCCTTCTGACCTGGAACTGATCTCACTGAAGATGTCTACATTCCTAGTCTAGTGTCTCGACCCTAGAGAATTAGTGTGACCTCGACTCTGCATACCGCTGAACACAGAGTTTCGATAGGGACTTGACATGGATTGTGACATGGCTTCGACCGTGAATGTCTTGCCTTGCTTTCTCCGGAGGCCCTCACCCTACTCTGTCTAAGCCCACGGGTCCCTGTCTCATTCCCCCCTCTACAGATAGAGACCCTAGCTGCTGCTAGGGAAAGGGGGGCGACGACGACCGCTCTGGCTGCTTCATGCTGAGAAGGGGTGCACTAAAGGGCGCAGTCAGGTCTCCATCAGCGGTCAGTTGAGGAGGCCCTCGGAAGACGGGCACTTCTATTCCGGGTTCCATTTCTATGACTATTTGCAGTTTTATGGCCTCTAGGCAAGGTAGAACCAATGGCGTTATGAGGTTAAATAGCAACATCTGCAGTTGGATCTTCCATTCCGGAAGGACCAACGTGATGAGATGAAGAATGCGTGGTGGAATATGGGAACCGGAAAGAGCGAAACTTTAATAGAAATGATGGGGGGAGAAGAACAACAACTAACACATCTGGAGAATCGTAGCCAGATATTTTCTGGGGAAACTAGAATTCTGAATTCAGTTTATGTCCCCATGACTAGTACTAGGATGTAGTACAGATAAAGGCCGCGTGATTGAAACGATACTACTCTCCCCTAGAAAATAACTAATCTTTGGCTCGATTATTTGCATAAACGCATCCAGAAGAGCAATCGATTACGTAGGCTTTTTTAAATGGGCTTTGCTGGCACTTTTCACAAGGAATTTCAGATGGAACTTTCAAAGGCCCCGTGAGGCCAGATAGCCAAGCCAGACTCGCCATCGGGTTTTGCCTGCAGTACCTGTAGATTTGGGTGAATTCCTCCCTTCTCCAGGTCCCCGAGACATCCTGAGGTTCCCGTACCTGCCAGGAGGTGACCTTCCTCAGTCACCTCGTCAGGCTGCTGGGAACCCTATAAGCAAGGTACCAGGCCTGTTCTTCCAAGGGGCTTTGTTGGCTTTTGTCAGGTCTACCTTAGTTCCTTAAAGCTGTCCGTTCCTATCTGAGTTTACACACGTGCCTCTCAGGTATCCCATTCCAGTCAAAGCCTTGCGAATATCACCAGTGTTTTTAATGGGTCCTCTTACAGGGAAAGCAGATTCCTATTGAACTCATGCAAATAAACAGACTGCCAGGAAGTATCAAAATAGCCACGGAGAGTTTTTAAATTCTGGAGGGATCAGGTAGAAAGATAAAGTTTCAGTTCTGCTTATACAGGCAGTCATTTACTAAACTGTTGGCAGCTTATGGGCAACACTCGAAACAAAAAGCCACAAAATCATCTTCCTTAGTTTACGTAGTCGTCCTAGGTAACTAATACCTGTTCTGCTGAAATCTAGCTCTTGACTAGCTTAGGAGTAATAAAACAGTGACTAGAAATGACAAAAGACTGACAAATGACAACGGTTAAAGATCTGATGAGAGAGCTTACCCTAAGACAGTGGACATGAGGAAATTTGGATTATTTTTGTGACACAGAACATTCAGTCACAAAGTTTAGCATCATTCCCTTTGGCAGTGCTCTCCAGGTAAATAAATAAACAAACAAATAAATGTGTGCGTGCGTGCGTGCGTGCGTGCGTGTGTGTGTGTGTGTGTGTGTGTGTGTGTGTGTGTCAGTCAGATAAATAGGCCAAATTAGCCAAATATTTTCCCCGACGAGGAGAAAAAATTCCTCTGACAGGTTCCAGGGGCCCTCGGGAAAATATCAGAGTTAAGTAGAGGTATAAGCACCTTTTTGAACTTGATTCTGGGACGCCGTCAGAAGGAAGTTTCTTCGGCACTTGCCTCAATAAGATGATACGTTGCCAAGAAGCAATACTTATCCACTTAACCAGCATGACCACAAAATACCTCAAAGGCAAATACAGAAGGTTCCACAGTCGTGAGCAACGTTTAGCTTTTAGTCCTTTTACCGGGGGGATCTCATTTTCTTCAATACTCAGACGACTCCTTGAGACTTGAAGCATGAGAAACTGCTTTGATAAAACCATTAGAAAACCTTTTGCAATCTTTCAACACGAAGAGCAGCAGACTAACCGTTTGAGAAAACATTGTCTTGTTCGCCGAAAACAAAATTCGAATTTTGCCGTGTCCTTGATATCGAGACTCATTTGCTTTTATTTCACAGAGCATGACCATATCCGTTTTTCCACAAGCTTTCCACAACTTTCCTTACACATCCGTGTTCTCCCTCTTTAAAGAAACAGCTGTACTTTAGAACAAAGTTACTTCCTTTTATCCAAAGACCCGTTGTTTTTTTTTTTTTTAGCATGCACAAATGTTTTCCTCATGACTTCAAATACTTTTAGTTAAAATTCAAAATCGTTAGGAACTTGCAATTTTCAGTGAACACTGAGAAGTAGGCTATTGTAAGCCGTCACACTAGCCTTCTTTAGATGGACAAATTTATGAGCACCTTGACTAATTTCTGGAATCGTGTGCTTTAAGGCACAGTCCCACTAAGCACAGAATATGTCTGAACTGAGCAAAACTTTAAGATTTTAGGTGACGACAAAAATTCTCAGGCAGGCTGTCGGTGGGATTACACACTGCGACACACAATTAGTATTGAGCTGTTCGCTTGCTACACACTTAGCCGACTCATTCTTCACTATGCCAAACCTTGACTGAATGTGAGACAGAGTCAAGCCTCTAAGCATTTTATTCTGGGAAGATTTAGCAGATAACATCCACCTAAATGACTGCAGGTGAACGTAGGCAGCTGAAAATCCCAAGGACACGTCCCTTTCGGTTCCACTTAAATTAGCATTCACGCTTCACATCTTTTATTGGAATTTTCTGGAAGTTTTAGAACGCCCAATTTTCACAAGCGCTTGTCTGTAAATCCATTTTATTAGTACCATCCGGAGGTAGAAATAGATTTCTCATTGACCCACTTAGACACACACACCAACATACAGATTGAGATGTAATGTACTACAGCTAGCAATACTTTTCATGAGAGAACATATACACAGACAGACAGATAAACCGACACAAAGATTTGAGTTACTAATATATCCAATTGCCTTGCTTCCTTTTAGCTCATTTGACCCAAAGTGTCTCAGTTCTCAAGAATACACTCTGAAGGTGAGCAGTTGACATAACTGGGTAAAGGTTTCGACGGCCCCAGACTAACAGGGCTGAATGAAGGCTCTGAAATGATAGGGACTGTGTGTGTCCAGGGGGCTGGAAATAAAATGCAAGTACCATTCTAGCACCAGTCACTGAAAGCCAGGCCGTGCTGCGGAAGACAGATTTCTTCCGTTTTGGGGAGTCTAGTTTAAAAACAAAAGAGAACCTCCAAAATTTTGAAGATAATGAGCTCGATAAGTAGACTAGGTTTTCACCAAAAAGATTTAGAGAACGAGTCCCCTATTGTAGTAGTTCACAGGACTTTTGACTATTTTCTTTCCTTGCATTAAAATAGATTTGGCTGCATCACCTTATCAGACTGTCTACTTCTCTTGGGGGCCAAGCCTCTCCGTTCGAGAGTTTGTATTGAGGTCAGGCTTGTGGGCAGAAGAGAAGACACTTCTTCCTTTTCAGGCTCTGGGGACCGACATCCCTCCCAGTTCTTTAGAAAGGCAAGCCAGAGGCGTGTGTGTCTGGCTTTAACTTGAAGAGGAAGCTCCCACCTGGGAGAGAGAAAGACAGCCGTGCGACACACCCGGTCGGTCGGTCGGTCGGTCGGTCGGTCGGTCGGTCGGTCGGCCTTTTCTCTGTGGGAGGGCGTCCCCTCGCTTCGCCCTGGAGCCTGGAAAGATTTAGCAGATACCATCCACTTCAATGCCTGCCGGTAAACTTAGGCAGCTGATTGTAGCAAGGACACGTCCATTTCGGTTCCACTTAAATCAGCCTTCGTGCTTAACATAACATCTTTTATTAGAATTTTCTGGAAGTTTTAGAACGATTGGTCATCACCTCCTCTGCCAGGCCCACTGGACTTGAGCACTCCTTACCAGCGTGGCCTGCACCTTGCCTCGATTCCCCTCTTGCCTTCCCACTGAGCAAGAGTCGCCTCGGAGCTCTGGATCTCGTGGGACCTTACCAGTGTGCTCCTCCTTTACGCCTTTTGGGAGTTTGGCTAGTTTTTGTGTACCCGCCCAGAAGTGGCACTCTTAGAGGATGCCAGGTAGTCAACAGTTCCCCTAGTTCCGTTGGATGCCTCGCTGGAAACTGGTTCACCCAGAGCCAGAGAAATGAAAGTCCAGGAGACTGAAAGTAGACCCGAGTGTTCCTATCCTATCCCAGTCTGGAACTCTGGCTGCTGCTGCTGCTGCTGCTGCTGCTGCTGCTGCTGCTGCTGCTGCTGCTGCAAGTCCCGTGTGTCCCGTCCACGGTGACAGCACAGCACGTCAACCTCACGCATGAAAGTAGATGACTCTCCCGATGAGAGGTGGAAGCTGATTTTCCTCACCAGAAATGGTTTACAGAGTCAACGTGCTAACGTGTAAGAGGCAGAGGCAGGCACCAAGAGAAAGAGACAAACAGTTCCTTCCGTCACTTGCAGTTTTTTTTCACTAGATCGTAAACTCCATAGGAAGGAGAACCATTTCCTTAGCTCTAATGCCTGGTCCAGACTAGCGACTGAAAACATATTTGGAGTGAACTGAACTCTGCATTGACTTTTTTTTTTCCTTTGGTGTTGTCGTTTAGGTCCTTGGAACGCGGCAACCATTTTCGTGGCATTTCAGCAAGATGTCTCCACGGGATTACCAGAACTCCAATTTTGACTCTGATGTAAAATGTACATGTAGGTGCATTAAACTATCCGGGTGCCAGTGAGTCTACTGCAAACTCTTCCTCTCTGATTCTGATGCTTGATCCTTTAAGAGGCAGTTTTCGCACGGCTGCCCAAACGGCCTACATACGTGAGGGCTAGATGTGGACAAGCTTACTGAGAGTTCATAGGAAATCTTTCCTTGTGAACATTTTACTGACCCGGGTATTCGTCTCGTTGATTTACACTGCACATACCAGACAGGTAGGGTCTTTAAAAGTCCATATTTCTGCTTTGCTTTTCACGTTGAAAGAGTCCCAGTATTTTGGCCAAAGTATATACTTCAGGGAGTCCTTTTTTGTTTTTGTTTTTTGTGCCCACCCACCAGCCACCCCGTACACTGTATTGACATCCGTGAAAAGTGTATCTCACATGTGTGTGGGGGTGGTGGGGGTGGGGGTGGGGGCGGGGGTTCAAAGTGCACATCCAAATATTGGAAGTCTGATACACTGCACTGTGTTCTGGAATAAGATGTAATATGCTCGCACCAGGATCACACAGACGGTATGCATCTGTAATAACTTCTCTGGAACCTATTCTATAGATTAAGATTCTTCTATTCAAACAAATACAAATATCAGATACGCTTCAGAGGAGTTGATGATGCTAACGGTCTAAGATTCAGAAATGAGAGGAGGCAAAATTGCTACCTCTGAAACTTGGAGAAACGAGGCACATAAATATCCGTCATGTAGCTGATAGGTATCCAGGATAGCCACACAAGATCGACGTCAAACCTCCATGGGGGTGGGGGGGAAACGCTTTTGAAAGGTGAAAATAACCCGCGACTCAATGGCACAGCACACAGGCTGCTGTCCATTTATGCAGACACTTCCTGTCAGGAAGGATGGATCCAAGATCTGTCCATGAAAACCAAAGCAAAGGAAAGACTCGTGGATACCAGAGCAGACAAGAAGCACACACAGCAGAGGTCGAAACATGCGTTCATGCTAGAATCCAAACTTCTGATTGCGTGCCGTGTCACTGACGGAGGGCTCGCTGGAAATCCAGACGATGGTGCAAGAATCCGGGAAGGGTGATTCACAGGCGAGCATCCCGGAATAGTCCTTTTCCCCCTGACGAGCTACTTCCTCTCACCAGTCACCCGAGAACTGTACACGGAAACAACCTTGAGATACCGTGGCACTGCCATTCGATGGGCGGACGTATGTGAAAATCTAACCGAACCCCGATGCTTACCACGTTGCTGAGTTTGGAGCCGTGGGCTCTCTCGTCTCTGCTGGCGGCAGGGAGACTTCTGCGATCACCTCGGAGAGTGGTCCGCAACACCTAGTTTATTTGGAGATGCCAATGCACTCACCCATCCTGTGGGCATCGTAGGCGACGGTCATTCTCGCCATGCCAACTCTCCTCACGGAGACGTGTCCAGAAAGTTCACTGCAGTACTGCTGTTTTAACTGTGGAACCCTGGAACCAGTGCCCATTAGCAAATGGACCGTGCAAGAGGTTTGTTTGTCATCTTTGGTTGCCGACACGAATGAGTACAAGGTACGTGTATTACTTTGGCTTCCCCTCAGGAACCATGATGAGTTAAGAAATGGCCAAGCGATGTGCCCTGTGAGAAGGTTTCGTCGTTTCAGAACATGCCAAGCAAGACTGCTGTGACACATATACTAAAAGCCTAAGAACACACACGGGAAGGGTGAACACCCCAATCTGGCTCATGTTTACCTCCGCAGAAACAGGAGGCAAATGGGCTCAAGTGATGCACGGGAGGCCTCCATCGCCTCTGCCACGTGTTACTTCTTCCTGAAAACATATTCCATATGAGAAAAGTGGGTTTATGAAAGCTGAGTGGTGGTCGTTCTCCACACATTTTTGATATGCTTGCTACTTAACAACAGAAACCAAAATTTTATAGATTAAGGGGGAAAAAAAAAACAGGAAGTGATGTCTCGGCAAGCTAAGAATCCTTCTAAGTGTCACAAAAGCCACTGGCAATAATAAATACAGGAAACATCTCTGTATGCAGGAAAAGTGGGACGTATGCTTTATGCTTTCAGTCAAAGAAGGTATGAGACACAGAAATGCATTTTCACTGGGGGGGGGAGGGGAGGAGGAAGGGGGTTGGAGGGAGAGGGAGGGGCTGGTGGCAGAAAGGAAAGAGGGAAGGAAGAGAGGAATTGAGAGAGGAAAAGAAATGGTGTCCTAAAAGTGTGAGAGGCTGGTTCCTGAAAAAAGGAAATCTTTGGACGAAAGCTGAACATAAAGAAGAAAGTTGCAGAAGGGCTGTGAAAAGGAACCTTGGGAAAAGAATCGACGTGTGTGATCAGGCCAGCTACGATCTAAATGAGTTTCTTTAAGATGATTTTTAATAGCAGAAGTAAGCTGGCACAAGAATAAAATCTAGTTTTCTCTGTGTCAGGAAGACAAAGTGTCCTGGGACTATTGGTCTGCTCTTCCTATGTGAGAGACTGTGAAAGGGCTGGTGTGTGTGTGTGTGTGTGTGTGTGTGTGTGTGTGTGTGTGTGTGTGTGTGTGTGTGTGTGTGTGTGTGTTGTGTGTGTGTGTGTGTGTTGTGTGTGTTGTGTGTGTGTTGTGTGTGTTGTGTGTGTTGTGTGTGATGTGTGTGCATTGCCTTTAAAGGCATCGACTTTTCAAACGATTTTCCTGTGCTGGGTGTTGCCTTCATTGGGTCTTTCATTCGTTAAGAAAATGGAGTGTGCTTCCTAGTAAAAGAGCTGAGTTTTGCCAGCAACCGGGTCCCCTCCCGTATTTTGCCTGTGAAGACTTTCATTGTCCCTCTGGGCACACAGACAGCCAAGCATCTTTTTTCACAGTGTAGGAATGAATTAGCATGAGAATGGCCATCTTAAGGGCCAAAGAGCCGTTTTCTGAGTGCAGGACTCAGGAAAGGAGGAACTGGGTAAGGCTTGATAAACAGGTGTTGAAGAACAAGTTAATCATGGACACCGGGTTGCGGGCGGTTGCGACTCTGGTCAGCTTATCTTGCTGAACCACCCTAACATTTGAGGAGTGGTCTTATCTTGCTTTTGCTTAACCCCCAGGATGTAGCACAAGCCAAAATTTATGGAAAGTTACTGTGAGTCAGTGCTTTTCGAAAATGCCATAGAAACCCCTGGCTTTGAGTGCTCTGGGTCCTTGTGGAAACCCGCTGCGTCGGGCAGACACTTGGACCCCAGCTAGCTGGAAATAAACCTCGCTGTGTGACTTGCATTATCTTCTGTCTATTTGAAGAGGTGGTGGTCGACTCCGGACCCTAACCACAGTTATCCTAGTCTACGGAGTGTGTAAGTAAGTGCGAGTGAGAAAGAGAGGGAGAGGGAGCTGGAGAGGAGAGGGGGAGGGAGGGAGAGGAGAGGAGAGGAGAGGAGAGGAGAGGAGAGGAGAGGAGAGGAGAGGAGAGGAGAGGAGAGGAGAGGGCGAGGGGGAGGCGGAGGGAGGGAAGAAACCAGAAACCTGTGTTGATACTTCAGACAAACTTACTCCAGTCCAATTCTAAGTGGCTAAACTGGTTTTGATTGTGTGAAGTTTCCACGGGAAACACTGTCCGACAAGATAGGCCTACAAAGCTTTCTGTGTGCTCTGTTTGTAGGTAGGGGTCCATCACTGCTTTGGAAATGATGTGGAACTCCTAGAAATCGGGAACGTTCTAGTCTCATCGGATCCCTGACGATGATGATTCTGTTACCCCACGATACGGCTGTCATCCAAACGGAGGCTCCCGTGGAAGGAACGAAACCTGGGCTTTGGGGACATGCCCTAGCTGACTGGCCCACCAAGGTGGCAGCAGCCACCGAATCCATAAAGCTGGTGGCCCAGGTGGATCCAGTGCATGCCTCTCTCCTACCAGCACACCAAACCCGATCCGAACCCCCTGGCTGTCAGACGCTCGACATCCTGATGTCTCTGCGACACAGAAGCAGCCTGGTCCCGACTCAGAGAGACATGAAGACGGGCTCCTTGGTGGGTGGGTGGGTGGGTGGGTGGTTGCAGACATCCACAGTCGGTCAGGGCCGTGGGAAACCCAATCCAACCCGGACAGTTTGTGTGCTGCCCAAAGAGACGGCTCAGCTCACCCCCACCCACAGAAGTTCTTTCCAACCTCACACGTTGACATATGTCCAAGTACTTCCTGTGATGCCCCGTGGAGCCAGAGCCCAGGGAGTCGACGCCTGGATCCGTGTTAACTAACCTTTAAACCCCCCACCCCCACCCCCCAAAATAAAATATAAAATAAAATGAAATGAAATATTACAAAGTGGGGGTGGGGGTGGGGGTGGGGGTGGGGGTGGGGGTGGGGTCAGGGGGAAGGCTAATCCACCTAGTGACCCGTCCGTCCGGCACTCCCGATCTGCCATCTCCGATTCCGCATGACTAGGAAGGGAAGCAGCCGCCGCTGCCATCGCAGAGCGGACCGCTTCCACCTAAGGGTCCGGACCAGGCCTGTGTGTCCTGAGAGATTCACAACCACCCTCCTTCGTATCCCTTAGATTTCCTCTCCTGTCGTCATCCTTCTGAGCACTGCACATGAGGCGTGGGGTCCCGGAAATCTCAAGCCCAGGCACCCTCCTGAAATGCCTAAAACGGTGGGGTTTCATCGGGCTGTCGCTCTTATACCAATAAGGGCCCTGAGGGATCCAACCCCGACTTAGGGGAGACGGCAGAATGACGGTCGGGGTCACGGGGCTCGTGGATGAAAACCGTCTTACCGACGGTCTGTGTTGCTCTACCGTCACGGGTGCTTGGTGTTATTTCATGGAACCTTCGTACCCGTTGTTCCTCGCCATGATGTCAGCCTGGGAACGAAACCACAGACAGCACAATGCTTGCCTGCTGGACAGAGCGAATGAGCCATCTAGGCCTTTCCCTGAAAAAGATGCTCTTCCTTAAGGAAAGGAAATTGAGGATCCCTGATGAGGACAGTTGACGGATAGATAGTATAGTTCATCCTCTTCTCTCTCTCCCTCTCTCCCCCTCTCCCTCTCCCTCTGTCTCTGTCTCTCTCTGGCTCTCCCTCCCCGCTCCCCTCAGCCCCCACCCCCTTCCTCTTCCCCTATTTCTTCCTTCCTTCCGTCTTGTCTTGTTGCTGCCCTGGACTTGTCACGGGCCGGGAATATCTCATCTCATCCGAAGTCATGTTTCAATCGCCCTCCTCCGAGGGGCATGACCTCCTTGGGAATGAGCTTTCCTAGCAACAGGGGACGGACGATGCCCTGACCATAAAAGGGCCTAGGTAAAATAGAAACATAAAACACACGTTACAGCTCTACAAAAGATCGTGACGAAAAGGGGGAGTGGGGGGCTGGTTAGGAAGGGGTGAGACAGCCAGCCCAAATCAAGCCACAGGACAGAGGGCTGCGGAACGGGGGCCGGGGGGACAGGGAGAGGATGCCGCTGGCCACCGGCTAGGCCGGCCAGGGGCCAGGTCGCTCAGTGGCCAGCTCCACATTTCTGACATGCAGTCGTTGCGGCCACTGTCCAGACGGACCCCAGAACCACTGCACCCCCCGCCCACACACCTTGTGTGGGACCAGCGTCTGGCCATCCCCCACGAGTCGTCTACCAGCCTTGTCTATGGACTGACTGACCAACCAACCACCCGTTCCCGGGCTCGCCCCGCTGGAGCCAGCCATCGTCCCAGGGGAAGGGAAACGACTATTTTTTTTTTTTTTTCCCCCTGGAGGCGGGTGTCCCCGGCCCCGCACCCTCCTAACCACGCCCCGTTTCTTGAGGCGGGTGGACATAGCGTTCCCGTGAACCGGGCCTGCCTGCTGGCGAAGCAGACCATTCTCGTCCCCATCCCAGGCCTCAAGTCCAGTCCTCCTCCCGGCTGGCTAGCATCTGTCAGGGCTCAAGAAGCCTTTCCGTCTCCGAGATCCGTCCTCTCGGTCGCTCTCCTGAGAGTTCTGAGGACTTGTCAGCGAGGAGGGGAGTTTGGCTTTGCTCATCCCCACCAAGGGTACCCTAGAACATCAACTGTTCTGTTCGAAAACACACTTGGGCCAAGGTCCCTGGCCAGCAGATCCCCTCGGCTTGAGGAAGTGATCTCTGAATCAGGCAAGCACGCCACCTAGTGACGAGAGAGAGAAGAGAGACGACAGAAAGGGAGGGTTTTTCTCAAGGCAGGGCAAGGAAGGAAGGAAGGAAGGAAGTCTTCCAAAGAAAACGGTTGTTATTTTTATTATGATTTTGGATGGGGTCACCTCCACGTGGGGACGAAAGTCTCCTCCTCCATCTCCCAGGTGGGTGGTTCCACCTTCTTGTGGGTGGGGAGGCATCCATGACCTATGTCTCTGACCGACCCAGGCTCAACCAGAAAATTCCTGACTGTCTGTCTCCCTGGCTAGAGTCGGGGCTGGGGTGGGCTGGGGGAGTGGGAGCGACCATGACGTGAGGCATGAAGCCGCGCTGCTGGGGTGAGTCCGCCTAGCCAAAGCGACCCCGCTGTCGGGCATGTGTTTTTCTTGCCCTTGCCCGCAGGTCCCAGAACGAACGGATCGAGCGGCCAGGGGCGGCAGGGCGGGGCCGCCGCCGCCACCGCCGCCCCCCAGCCTCAGTCCCCGGGCAGGCTGACGGTCACATCCGGGTCCCGCCCCCACCCCCACCCCCACCCGTTCCCCTCTGCCCTCTTCTCATTCAGAGGAAGGGGAAGGCGGGAGGTCACCGAACAGCCCTCCCTGTGTCGTCCACAAGCATCTCATCCCCTTGACCCCGCTCCGTCTGAGATACCAACTCGGCTTTTCCCCTGTGCAATTTCCCCGGGGACCAGGAGTTTAGTTCACCCCCCGGGGCCTCGGCACGAAACCCCCAGCTTTCGGTTCCCACCGAGTCAGCCGGGCTCACTCGGGAGTGGGGGAGGGGAGGGTCAGGGACGATCGACTTCAGCGGGCTTCCTTCAATCGCTCCTTTCAAATGCAGAAACTTCCCCCCGGTCCAATTCAATGGGAGCATTTGACTTCCCCCTCGGGGCTTCTCTCCATTGAATGTCTCTCTTCAACTCCCCCACCCACAGGCTGCAGCATGCAAATGGCGGGGGGTGGGGGTGGGGGATGGGGGATAAGGGCGGGATCTCTTGAGATACGCCCCTGAAAGCGGAGACCGAACTCAGCCTCCCTTTCGTAACCCAGGCAACCCCGTGAACCCTTTGAGAATCCTGGGCGTGGAGGCTGACGCCATACAAGATGTCTTCCCTGGAAGGGTCGGGGTGGGGCTGTGGGGGTGCTGAGGGCGGTTGGTGTGTGTGTGTGTGTGTGTGTGTGTGTGTGACCATCCGAGTCAAAGGGGTTGGGGAAGGGAGGGGCCGGACGCGCTTTGCAGATCTCGTCGCCGGTTCGCATTCCTAGGCCGTACCCAGGCTCAGAGGGAGTGATCAGGGCCGAGGGAGGCCTGGCAGGGGGTGGCTCCTCCACCCTGGCTTGTGGGCCCAGAGATCACACTCACTCCTAAAGCAACGCTGTTCTAGGACCGGGTTTTCATCGTCCATCATCTTCCAGATCGATGGGGCTCCCGGCCCCCACCGCCACCGCTCCCCGCGGGAAGTCCTTGGTGTCATCCCACACGTTCACGGTGTTGTTTGGGCAGCCACATCTGGGGAGGTCTCTCTCCCTGTGCAGTAGGTGAAACTGTCAGGGGGAAGCGTTGTGTATTGCGCTCGGTTTTGGTCCCTCCCCGCCGCCAACAAGAATCGAAGGGCAGAGACACAGTCATGAAGCACAGTACAAGTTTTATTGATAGTTACCTAAAGAGTGAAGAAGTGTGGACGGCCTCAGGGAGGAGAGGCAACCTGAAAGGTTTATTATGTTTTATTGAAAGAGAGCAAGTTGGAGAAAGGGGTGGCTGAGGGAGCCATGCCATTCAAGCTGTGTAGCAAAACTCAGGCTGGAAGAAGACCCCCACGAAGCAGGGGCCTTTGCAGCCGGCTCCCCCTATTACCCACCTTGATTTCGCTTTTTTTTTATTATACTCTTGGCCTTGCTTTGACCTGCCTTTTCGCTAAGGGTTAACTAACCTCTGCCGAGCAGTGTGGAAAGGATGAGAACATAAGTTTCCCAGGAGCTTTTCAGGACAGTGCTCCTGAAGAACGGAACACGCCGGGGCCCAATGGCGATCTCAGCATAAAGTACCGAAACCTACCGTCAGTCAAACATTGACCACCCCATTTCCACTGAGAATACCCCCCTTTTATTGTTACCATGCTAGTGAAACTAGTGATGGAGAGTTTTATAGAAATAGAGTTACGAGAGAATATTGACTTGAATAACCCTGTCTGACACTTCATCAATCTTCTCATCTTTTCTTCCTTCCCTCTGCTACTTCTATTAGCTTTTTTTCTTTCTTCCTTCCTTCCTTCCTTCCTTCCTTCCTTCCTTCCTTCCTTCCTTCCTTCCTTCCTTCCTTCCTTCCTTCCTCCCTCCCTCCCTCCCTCCCTCCCTCCTTCCTTCCTTCCTTCCTCCCTCCCTCCCTCCCTCCCTCATGACAGCCCTTGACTAGCATTTGTGCCTTACACGTGAAATCAACAAATCCCATAATTTTTCAAGAAGTAAAGATACTGCAAGACAAGTGCTGGGCCTGGAAGCCACAGGGCATACATCTGCCAAGAAGGAAAAAGCTAACCTTTTCCAAGAATATGGCTTCTCTCTCACTTACCAGCTTTACATCTCCCTGTATGGCCCCGGAAGATGGCTGGCTAGCCAGAGACGGGTAAGATTCGTCAAGGGAGGAACAACCTAAGACAGGCACGGTCGTAGGCAGGGGGGCCGGCAGGCAAGAAAATGGGGACCAACAGAGGGGAGGCTTAGAACCTCCCCCCTCCCCCCACCCCCCAGGGTTGAGAGAAACCTTCTGCAACCTTGGATGTTTTGCTGCCCTCGTCTGGTTTGGATTAAGACCTAGTCTATAGGCACAAACCTGATCATCGACACTTGCTCTCTTACCGCACTCAATCATGCCTTCCTTCTATCTATCTCTTGCATTTACCTACTACGTCAATATTTTATTAGAATTACATATCAAGTATAAAAAAAAAAAAGAATAATCGTACATCATACTTGACTTGATTGTTTATAGTTAACACACAGAAATAGTTTCTATGATATGAATGCCCTTGCATCGTTCACCATGTAAGAACTTGTTTAGTCCCTTCGGTAGTGGAGTCATGGCGACCTGTGTCTTATGTCAGGGAGATGTCGGTATCCACACAGAGGAAGGGGAAATGTAGTTTGCTGCTTACTGTGCCCTGCAGAGGGGTGTATAATGAAGATATGAGTTTATGATTTTAGATTGATTATAAATTTATTAAAACTTGTAAGAATATTTTTGTGGGAAAGAAAGAATCCTAGCTCACTGTGGCAGTAGGTGACCTGAATTTCACCCTAAGCTGATAGACTCCGTAGTCGCTGCTACATACTGCAAGCTCCTACGGTGGTCCCATGCACTTAGAAACCGCGTCGCATAGAAACGTAAAACACAACAGAGTCCACGTTGCTAGGAAAAGTTTCTGTCAAGGAACAGAAAAATGATCACCTGTCTAACACTTGACCAACCATGACTAGATCAGAAAGAAGAAGAAGAAGAAAAAAAACTTGCTCATACCTATCAATCAATTGTCTATACCAATTAATCCACAGAAAAAAAAATATTCATATCCTTGTGCAAAATGGTATAAATAAAGCTGTCATCGGCACTTTGTCGGGAGATCACCTCCATCTGACTCTGTGTCCTGTCTCTCTGTGCACCGACTCCGTCTCATCCTTTTGGGCTTCACAACCCCCGCCCACCCCACCCCACCCACCCCCACTGGAGCTGGACTTTGGAAGGGCAG
>NC_080036.1:3025859-3053359 GCF_030020395.1 Manis pentadactyla | reverse complement strand
GGCCACGACGACGGCCAGCCGGGGCCCGACGCGCGCTCCGGGCACGCGCACCGGGGCGGGACGCCACGGGGGGCAGAGGCGGGGCGGGGGAGCGTCCCCTCGCGCCCACTCGCGACGACGCCACCGGGCGAGCGGCGGCAGGCACGTAGCGGAGCGGGGCCGCACGGGCCGGGAGAGCGAGACACACAGGGGGCGGGGCGTGGGACCCCCGGATCGGGCAAAGCCGAGACAGGTGGAGAGAGGAGCCGTGGCCGTCGGAACCCCGCGAAGGCGGGGGGACGGGGGAGGCGGCCCGGGGGCTCGAGAGCGTGCCTCAGACCTGGAGCGCGCAACACGGGGTCTCACCGCCAGAGGCCTCCGCGCACGAGGGCGGTCCCGCGGCACCCAGGAAAGCAAAGCGGCCGGGCCTCCGTCGAACCCACGGGCCACCCCAACCGTGCTGGCGGCCACCACGGCCAGCGCCGGGACGCCCGCACGCCACCGACCCACGTCCCCGTGGCCACACAGCGCCCGACCGCCGCACGGAGCCACTCCCTTCCAACGCCGGGTGCCGAGAGCGCCTCACGCGGAGACGCCACGCCCCGCCGTAGCCACGGCACGGCCGCGGACGGGGCGGGCAGCGACGCCCCCCCCTCCGGGACCAGGGGCGCTTTCGGCTCCCGGGACAGTTAGGCGGCAACACGCCAGGAGCAGGTCGCATCTGCGGAGGCGGCTCGGCACTGCCGGTGGCGACGGGGAGGCGGGTCGTGGGGGTGCGCGTTCACACCAAGGGCGGAGCGGGCACAAGTCCAGACGGGGGCCTCGGGGCACGGCCGGGCGACCGGGTAAAGCGGGCGCGGGATCCCACCGCCCCACGCACGAGGGCGGTCCCGCACCGCCCAGGATGCCAGCAGCCCCCTCCGAGGCTCCCGCCGGACAGATCCCAACCACCACGAGGGCAAGGGCCCTGGGTTCTCATGTGAAGCGCCCACTGCAGCAGCAGCAGCAGCAGCAGGGCGGCGAGTGCCGGGCCTTACTCGCCGCCCTGCCCGTCTTCTCTCCACCCATCCGGGCGGGCCCACTCCAGGACCGCGGCCCCAGGGAGACGCCCCCGAGCGAGGCGGCTCCTGCTTATTACACCACGTACCTGCCGAAAGCACCGCTGCTGCCCGTTGCAGCTCGGGACGCGGAGCCGCTCGCAGCGGGGTGGGGCGGAGGCTCGGGGACCCGGGCCCCGTCCTTCCTTCCTCCTTGCACCACACCACCGCGCCTGCCTCCACGCGTGCCGGACGCCCGGCCAAGGCCCGCGGGACCCTCCCCCGATTCCCAAGGGGGAGGCGCGGGCCGCGGTAGGCAAAGAGCGGCGCCCAGCTCCACCCCCACCTGCGGTAGGTAGGGGTGGAGGCCGGCGGACTCCCTCACCACGGGGGGTGGCAGGGAGCTCTGCCCACTACGCGCAGAAAAGGAGGGGCAGCGGCTGGGGGGTCCGGTACCCCAAGGCACCCTCTCGGATCGCTAGAGAAGGCTTTTCTCACCGAGGGCGTATCGCTCCCTGACCCACCAGAGCACCACGGCTCGGACCCACACACGCGCCGGCCTGACACGAGAAGGGCCAAGGCGGTGTCGGTGGCTTTTGCTCACGAGGGCGTGGAGTGAGGAGACGTGGAGGCGGGGGTTCTGCGGTAGGGGTAAAAACAAAAAAAAAATAAAATAGTGGGGAAAAAAAAAAAAAAAGCAGCACAGGCCGACGGCATGAGCGGTCACTCACGGCTGGGGGCCACGAGCTTGTGCCTGTGGGCCTCAGGCTCGCCCTTTTGCCTCCCTGTTCTCGCGTGCCACTGGAGGCGCACAGCGGCAACTCATCAAACAAAGCACGCCAGAGAGCTAACAAAAGGAGCCAGTGAGACGGTAGCCTGGCCAAGACGGCCACGGCACCCCCGCGTCCTTGGCTCGGCCCACCGCAGCAGTCACACGCCCACGCGTCTCGCCAGCGCACCAGCCCCGACGGGGACGGCGCCCGACGGAGTCGGCCCCCCCGCGGCACGCGAGCGGGACCGACGAGGCACCCTATCCCCGGGCCGCACAAAACCCCCTTCCCCCCAACACACCCCCACGGTGTGTGGTCGGGGAGGGGCACGGGCCGGGCGTGCCTCCCTTACCGCCTCGACCCCCCACTCGTTCACGGGAACTTCTGCAAGGCACTCACAACTCCACTCACTCCACTCCACCGCGGCAGCAAGCCGAGCAGGGGAAGCTTGCTGGGGGAAGGGAACGACACCGCCACTCGGCCTCAGGCACCTGACGGGCGACCTGGAGCGCTCCAGGAGCACCACAAGAGGACCGAGCAACACACGCCGGCGGGACCCGGGAGAAGGGCTCGCCGCGTGGCGGCGTGGCGGCCTCCCTCCCCTACCACGGGAGAGAGGCCCGCCCGCCAGGACACGGCCCACAGGCCAACGCGAGGGTGTCCGCTGCGTCCAGGGACCCCGGGCCCGCCCACGCCGTGAGGCAGAGGGCGGGAGGACGAGATCGGGCCGGACTCCGCACGCCCCTGGCCTCTCTTCCTTTCTCACCCACACCACGCAGCCCAGCAGCAGATGGGGGCGTGCGCGGGGACAGGGCAGGAGGCGAGGGGCCCCGCGCGCGCACAGCGAGAAGAGCAGTCCCGTTCGCTCCGAACGTCTGTCCCTCGCTCCGGCGCGGTTCAGGCCCGGCCCAGGAGAGCGCGAGATCGCCACATCGATCAGGAGCACACGGGGACGACGCCCCCGCCGCGTGTGGGAGGAGGGCAGCCCGCCGAGGCCAGGAAACGACGACGGGGCCTGCTTCCCCCGGAGTCGGTGCAGTCGAGAGGACCCCACGCCAGACAAGCGCCCAACACACGAGGCACAGAGCCTCCAGGGTGGGTCGTGGGGGAGTCCATCACGACACAACCGCAGGCAGGCGGGGAGAGCACCACGCAGGACAAGAGGACCCGGACACGCGCGCACGCGCACGTCTCCTCCTCCCCCGCCGCCCTTGGGTCACCAGGCACCGTGAGGGTGCGCACCCAGATCGGGACCTCCCTGGGCGCACGCGACAAGAGCCAGCGCACAGGCACACGCGGGTGGCGACCTCAGGGAATGCAGGAGCGGAGCCGGGCATCTATCCGGCCGCACACGCTCAAGAAGCCCGGAGCCGTGCCACGCACGTCCAAGAGAGGTCCCAGAGTCCCTCAGCGACCAGCACCGAGTGACAGGGTGTCAGCACCTCTCTGCAGGTACAATCGGACCGCCTCTCGAGAGAGGAATCACAGGGCCACCCCACGGACAGCGGGGTCCCCCCATGACGAGCGCGTGGCCTGTCCCCACCGGGCCCAATCCCCCCAGCATCACACCACTGTCACCAGGGCTCCAGGGCTCCCGGGGCCATCTGGTCGACCCTTGGGGGGGGTTGGGAGGTTGAAGTGGGCTTGCGGGAAAGGGAGGGGGAGGGGGAGGGGGAGGGGGAGGGGGAGGGGGAGGGGGAGGGGTCAGACAGTCGGCGGGGCGCGGGTCGGTGGGTGACAGCAGGGAGGCCCGGGGACACGCGGCAGCGGCAGCGGAGTCGGGGTCGGGATCGGGATCGGGATCGCGATCACCCTTCCCTTTCCCAGCCGCCGGTCGGTCCCCACATCCGGGAGATAAGTCGGCGGGAGGGGAGGCCTTCAAAGAGACGAGACTTGTGTAAAAGAAAGGAAACAATGCCGGGCCGGCCGGGCCGGGCCGGTCCTTCCACACATACGGAATGGAGGGGCAAGGGGCCGTATCCCTCTCCCCCAAACGTGAGCGCCTACAACGAACGGATCCCACACGAGGGACCGCGGGCAGGCCCCTGGAGCCCCACGAGGACCACCCCGTACGCCACGGGGCCCAGCCCCACCTCCGGAGCCGGACGCCGAGCCGAGCGAGCGGAGCGGGGCGGGGCGGGGCGGGGCGGAGGCCCGGGCAGACGTGTGACACGCACGGAGGAGGGCCTGGCCACGGAGAAGGAACAGAAAGGGCGGCGCGGCACAGCGCGCGACCACCTCTCTCTCTCTCTCTCCTCCCTCCTGCGTCTACGTCTCCCTCTCCGCCGCAGCCGTCTCGGTCGGCCGGCGGGTGGGTAGGTGAGTGGGTCCCCGCGGGCGGAGGGACACCGGCGCTGGCTGCTAGTCGACCCGTTCGGGCGGCCTCCCAGGGCCCAGGCCACCAAGGGAGCGACCGAGCGTGCGTGGCGACAGTCACCACCCGAGAAAGCGAATCCGCGGCCCCAGTCTCCGGCGAGCGCAGAGCGCGCCGGCGTCCCGGCACGACCGGGCCTGCAGCGCCCGCTACCCGCGTCCTCCTGGAAGTCCGCCTCGGGGAACCGTGGCCACGTCCTGTCCCTTGCCCGGTGTCACCGCAGCTCGAGAGGGAACAGGCCGCATAAAAGCGGCCGGCAGGTGGCGCCCGACAACCGGCGCCGGTCGGTCCGTCAGCGGGACGGATCCGGATCGCAGGGCCGGCGAGAGCTCGCCACCGGCCGCCGTGAAGGTCCCCCATCCATCCGATCCCGGGCCGCCCCGGGGCTCCCACCCACCCACCCACCCGCACGTGAGGGTAAACACAAAGGGAGGAAGGAGGACACCCACCAACGGAAACTCATCCCATCCCACGCTCTCGCCTAGGAAGAAGGAATACCGTCAGAAATGGCCACCCACCCTGAAGTACAGGTTTCGGATACTATTTCGTCCTCTTAGAAAAGTAAATAAATAGAAAGGCAGTTCCCCGGTGGCGGTCGCCAATAGGTTCCTCACCACGGTATAAAGGTCATAACCAAGTGCGGGCAAAGGGGTCGGTTTGTGTGCATACCGAGGATCAGAGCCTAATTTGGCTACCTACCCAGAAAACGAATTAAGATACGACATGAAGAAAACTTCCACCGTCAACGTCCTCCTCTGCGAGAGTCATTCCAGAAGCGGATCGTCAGAAAACCTCAACAAAGATCCTGGCGGCGCCGTGGCAGCTGTCGCTGCCTTCATCCCGCCGCTTCCTGGCCTCGCCGTTGGAAGGAAGGAAGAAGGAGGTATCTAAGCGGGCCCGTGCGTACAGTCCAACAACGGACTTGACTGCATCGCTATTGTCGGAACTCAACCCACAATCAGGAGGAGTGCAAGCCGCAGCGCTCCAAAGTCGTGAGACTGTAGACTATCTACCGTGAAAAGAACATAATGGGATGTGGACCGTTCCCAGGGATGCGCCGTGTGTTTTCTTTCATTCGTCTGATTTCTCTCAAACCGTTCACGTGCAGTTAGACAATATCCATCCTGTGATGGATAAGTTTTCACCAATGCCTAGGGGGTAGGTACCTCGCTGGTTTTCTGGGTTTCACCGGACAGGGCCGGTAACCGTAGGTCTGCTTTCGCCCTGTGTCCGTATTCCCATTCTGTGAAGGTGCGAACTCGCCGTCTGATCAGCCGCAGTCTGCTAAAACCTACATACACAGGCTTTTAGGTTACTCTACAAGAAGTTATGTCAGAGAGAGAATCCATCTTCCCGTGTTCTCTCCCGTCTGCTATACCTCTATAGCTTTTCTTCTTCCTTTCCTTCCTAATGACAGCCCTTTCGTAGAATCCGTGCCTCATATCGAAAATCACCGAGTAGCGTCCTCCTTTCCGAGCGGTAAAGATACCTCAAGACAAAGGCCGGGCACAGAAGCCACAGGGCACACATCTGCAAAGAAGCCAAAAAGCTAATAACCCCTTTCAAAGAATACGGCTCCTCTCTCACTCACCGACTTCACAGTTGCCCGTATGGCCCCGGAAGACGGCGGCGGCGGGTTAGCCAGAGACGGGTAAGATTCCTCACGGGAGGAACAACCTATAAGGCAGGCACAGGTCGCAGGGGGGCGCCATCAGGCGAGAAACTGGGGATCCACGGAGGTGAGGCTTAGAGCCTCCCCCCCCACCCCACCCCCCCGACCCCCCGCCGTTTGGAGAGGAATCTTCTGCGTCCGTGGATGTTCTGTGCCCCTTGTCTAGCTCGGATTAATACTCAGTCTACAGGCACAGACCTGATCGTCTACATTCGCCCTCCCTCTGACAGCACTAAACTATGTCTCCTGCCTTCGTCCTGCATCTACCGACCACTTCAGCATTTTATTAAAAACTGAAAATAAAAAGTAAGGAAGGGAGAGACATGTGGGATTCACATATAAATCGAGTATAAAAATCAATCGAAACCATCATAGCCGACTGGACGGTTGAGAGTTCACCAGGCGTGATCAAAACCGAACGCGTCCGTGATAACGACTGCCCTTAGCCACCGTTCACCAGGTAAGAACTTAGTCACTGGGTAAGAACTAGGTCACCGTGGAACACCTTGTTCGTCATGCTGCAGAAGATGGGAGACCCTCGAGGATGAGGCTGGGGCTTGATGGATGACTGCGCATCGAGTCCCCTCCACAGAATGTTACCGCTGTTAACAACCATCCGATCGACACATAGGAGAGGTGCCCTCTCAAAAAAATAAGAAGAATAAAAAATAAAAAATAAACACTGATCAGTGAGCAAAACACTCTCTGTAAGGCCATTCTTTAAATATTGAGGCTCCTGAAGACATGCTGACGGTTCCCTGCCAGACGTAATCGTACAACTAGAGCCAGTGCAAGAGGAAAGGTGAAATAGGAACTTCTCAGGACCAGAATGGTCGGAGCTGAACCCGGAAACAGCTATCGTCTGAATATATGCTAAGATGATCTCCCGAGAGAGAGCAGCATTCACGTAGCAGACGGCATTAGCAACGCAGCACGTGTGCAACACTTGGTAGGACGACAGATGACCGAGACTTGGTTTACTTGAAGAGCGTGGCATGACCATACGTACCCCTGATAAGCTCAGCTTCCGGTGGTGGTTGGAGATGGCGTTCCCAACAAATCTAGGGCAGAAGCAGCCGTCTAGGAATCCCAGATCCCGCCTTGGGGCGGGGAGAAGACTTGACTGTTCCTTGGGATGGTGTAAGAACGAGTTCTTGGAAGCTCGGAAAGAGCGCCCCGTGTAAGCCGGTGAGCCAGCGAGGCTGTGAGCTCAAATCCCAAAGGAAACCACCTTCTTAACCAGGGCAGTATCGCGAGTAACAGTTTTTGGCGAAAGGCTTGGGTTAAGGAGGTTGGATGGATGGTAGGGGGGGGAGAACTCGGAGGGAGATGGTGGAGAAAAGAGCCGTTTCCAGAATCTGTGTCACAACGGGAAACTGAGGGGGGGTCGGGGCTGCCAGGGTGGGAATTGGGGGTAGCGAGGGGTGTGTCATCGAGTGGGTTTGCAGGTGCGCTAAATTAAAAAGACATTTTTCGACAGGCTGTCACCGTACACGTGCACACAGTCCATTTCCCCTCTTCGTTCCTTTTGCTCCTGTCAGCTTCTAAACCCTCAACTCTCCTGAATATCGAGAGCTCACCTTCCACCTTACATCACAGACAGTGCTTCAGCCATCAGTTTGCAAGCTCTCTCCTCTGGGACCTCTCAGATTTCTGCAGGTGAGCTGAGGGACACAGAGACCCTGTCCTCGGGGACATCATTACACGGTTTTGTCCCCCTACCTCCAGAACCGGTGTAATGACTGAATCCTTCTCTCACCCACACTCGAAAGAGGTCTAACTCCTGGGAGGACTCACACGTTCAGCTCGCCTTTCCGGCGCAGGCCAAGTTGGAACTGAGTTCACCTGCAGCTGGTGTGACAGCCAACGTGCCGTGTAGGTAAGTTATCACTTTTATGCTCTTCTTTTTTGGTCCACTTGGGCTCTCACTGACCTGGCATGCCACGTGGCCCTCTCCCTGCAACGCTGCTTAATGAGGAGAGAGAGCTAAGGCAGGAAGGAGCAAAAGAAGCTAAACTGTGCACCAGCTCCGTGACACGGTACCTCAAGAGGGCATTTTAGTAAGTCTGTATCATAGCACAGTAAATTATCTCTCTGAACGAACTTGAGGGAAACAAGTGCATTCCCTCCACTCCATAGGTCCTCAGCATCGAGTCCCCTCCACAGAATTTTATTGCTGTTAACAACCATTTGATCAATACATAGGAGAGGTGCCCTCTCAAAAAAAAAAAAAAAAAAAAAACTAGGCTAAAATCTCTTGGACGTAAACATGAGCGACTTCTCCATGACCATTATCTCCCCGGGGCAAGGGAAACAGAAGCAAAAAAAAATGAACAAGTGGGACTATACCAAGCTGAAAAGCTTCTGTACAGCAAAGGACACCACCCATAGAACAAAAAGGCATCCTACAGTATGAGAGAATATAGTCGTAGGTGACAGATCCGATAAAGGGTTGACCTCCAAAATAGACTAAGAGCTCACGCACCTCAACAGGCAGAAAGCAAATAATTCAATGAAAAAACGGGCACAGGATCGAAACGGACATTTCTCCAGAGAAGAAAATCAGATGGCCAACAGACACAGGAAAAGATGCTCGCTCCACATCGCTCATCACCGTCAGAGAAATGCCATTTAAAACCACAATGAGCTATCACCTCACACCAGTCAGGATCGCCACCATCCAAAAGACAAACAACAACGAATGTTGGCTGGCGAGGTTGTGGAGAAAGGGGAACCCTCCTACACTGCCGGTGGGGATGTATATCAGTTCCACCATTGGGGGAAGCAGTATGGGGGTTCCTCCAAAAGCTCAAAATAGAAATACCATTTGACCCGGGAATTCCACTCCTAGGAATTTACCCTAAGAACGCAGCGGCCCAGTTTGAAAAAAGACAGATGCACCCCTATGTTCATCGCAGCACTACCTACAATAGCCAAGAAATGGAGGCAACCTAAGTCGTCCATCCGTAGATGAGTGGATAAAGAAGATGTGGTATGTAAACACAGTGGACTATTATTCGGCCATGAGAAGAAATGGTGCTAGAGGGTATTATGCTCAGTGAAATAAGCCAGGCAGAAAAGGACAAGTATCAAACGATCTCACTCATCTGTGGAGTATAAGAACAAAGAATACAAACTGAAGGAACAAAACAGCAGTCGACTCACAGAACCCAAGAATGGAGTAACTCGTTACCAAAGGGAAAGGGACTGGGGAGGGTGGGTGGGAAGGGAGGGATAAGGGGGGGAGGAAGGGGAGGCATTACTATTAGCAGACATAATGTGGGTGGAGGGGCACGGGGAGGGTCATACAACACAGAGAAGACAAGTAGTGATTCTGTAGCATCTTACTACGCTGATGGACAGTGACCGTCGGGGTGGGGGGGAGGGGGCGGACTTGGTGATGGGGGAAGCCTAGGAAACATAATGCTCCTCATGTAGTTCTTCATTAATGATATCCCCACCCCAAAGAAAAGGAAGGGAGGGAGGGAGGCAGGGAGAAGAGAGGGAGGGAGGAACAGAAGAGAGAGAGAGAGAGAGAGAGAGAGAGAGAGAGAGAAGAGAAAGGGGGTGGAAGAAAACAGAGAAAGAGAAAGGAAGGGAAAAAGGGAAGGAGAAAGGATGAGAGAGAGAGAGAGAAAGAAAAGCAAAAGAAGGAAGAAGAAGAAAGAGGAGGCAGAAGAACAGGAAGAAGAAGAAGAGAGAGAAAACAGCAAAGAAGTAGAAGATAGAAGAAGAAGAAAAGATGTAAAGAACAAGAAGAAAGAAGAAGGTAAGAAAGGACACCAAGAAGAAAGAAAAGAAGAGCAAGAACAACAACAACAAGAGCAAGAAGAAGAACAAGCACAAGGAGTAGCATTTTCCTCTGGCATTGAAAGAAAAGAGTAAGCACGCACATACACGCAAGCACGCATGCATACGCTCACGCGTTCATAGGCGTGCGTGCCCGTGTACCCATAGACACCTATACCTGTGAGTCCACGTGTATGTATACCACCACACGGTGGGTGTTCTTTGTAAGGACACGTTTCTCTTCCTAAAGACTTAGGGAGGGACAGGCAAAGTCACCGGAATCGCCACAGACGGCCTTGTCAGGAAACAGGAATAAAGGAAAGGCTCCAACCCCACGGAGACCTCGTCGTGATGTCGGCCGATGGACAGACGCACGAACCAAACCGGCCTGAACCCAGCAGAACTCCGGGCACATGTGTTTGGCAGGAACACAGAGAGGAGCGGGCGGGAAAGAGAAGAAGGCCGGTCAGCGTACTAGAAGGGCCCCAGAGAGTAAACCAGTGAAAAGATAGAAAGCGCCAAGGCCAGGAGCAAGTTGGCCTAGAAGTGTGAATACTCCCCAGGCAAAGAAAAGCATCTCAGCCGTAGCCTGTGCTTTCCTCGTGTCAGTGAGCACATACCAGCGTCAGACTGACTTGAGCACCTGCCCAAAGGCCCAGCCTCTTCAGGAAGAATTCTGTCTTAAAGCTAAGATTGCATTTTAATCAAACCGATGGCGCCTCAGCCCCCACTGGAGGCAAGGCAGACCATCTTGACTGATATGTTTCCACACAGAAGCTGATTGCCCAGGAGAGGGATCAACGAAGTATATTTTCTGGAGGAGGAGGAGGAGGAGGGAGGGAGGGAGGAAGAAACTTAATGTCTGAACAAAGATGAATATTCTGGGGGCACTTTGGCCGGTCCGCAACCGGCCCGGGGTCGCAGCACTCCTGATCATCGTCCACTGCCTAGCCTATGAAATAAAAACCAAAAACCCGACTCTGAAACCGTAGGTGCGCTCCTCTCTCTGAGGTCGCCTGCACTTTCTAAGCTCATGCCTTCAAACTTTATCTCACACTCCCCTCTCTCCAAGTGTACACTTGCTCTCTTCCAATAAAACGGAAACCTCTCGGGGCGAGGGCGCCCCTCCTCCCTGAGGTGGCCTGCACTTTTCCTCTCTTTCAGTCACTTACAATAAAACGTTTGGTCTGCTGCTTCATTACCGTGTCTCTGCCCTTCCATTCTTTGTGGCGGCAGAGGCAAGAGCCGACCGAGGAAAATACACAACACCCCCGCCCTACCCGCAAAGGTGTGCCAAGGCCACTCAAGGGAGGAAAGCCCTGACCGACTGCCTCCCTGCCCAAGGGGATCGGGGCGGTCAGACATCCACGCCCTCCTGGAAAAAGACGCCAGGGGCGGGGGTCGAGCCAGCCAGCCAGCGAGCGAGCAAAACCAACCTGCGGGACAATCTTCACCAAAGCCCCTTGACCTCACACATCACACACACACACACCACCTGGAAACGGGTCCCCACGCTTCCCCCGTGCAAGTGCAGTGTGCAACCGGAACACCTGGGACACGCTTTTGGGGGGTGGGAGTTGGGGGGGTGGGCCGGCCCCCCAACCCACAAACTCCCCTTCGGGCCCTGCACCCTCCTAAACATGCCCTGTTTCTTGAGGCGGGCGGACACAGGGATCCCGTTCACCGGGCCCGGCTGCTGCTGGTGAAGCAGACTCCTCCGGTCCCTGTCCCAGGCCTCAGTCCAGTCCCCTCCTTCTGGCTCGCATCGGTCAGGGCTCACGAAGCCCTTTGATGTCTTCTGACATCCATCTCCACATCTCTCCTCTCTCTCTCTCTCTCTCTCTCTCTCTCTCTCTCTCTCTCTCTCTCTCCCTCCCTTCCTCCCTCTCCCTGTCGGTCCCCAGAGAGTTTTGGATTTGTCAGTGGGCAGCAGGGAGGAGAATCCTTGAAACTTGAAAAAGTTAAGCAGGCGCGCCACCTTCCGTCACCAGAAACCATGGGTCTGGAGGCTGTGACTATCTAGCCAAATCATACTCAGCTCATTTTACGTCCTGAGGAGTTAGCTTCATAACCATCCTGTTGGAAACCCTGTGACCGATGGGACAGAAAAGTGAGTGACAGCACCATTGGTGGCCAGACACAGCTGAACCAAAATATGTTAGAAAATCCCACGGGTTGAAAGCGAGGGCTCCGAAAAATCACTGCCAGCCCTCAGGGTAATGACGACCTAGAAGAACTTTGGCCACTAGGAGGAGCATTCCAACTAGAATCTAAGCAAAGTCTTCCAGATCCCAGCATAGCCTCGAAGAAAGCGTCGTTACAAAAAGCGAATGACAAATAAGCCTTGAGAGGATATGTATGAGGGGAGAAAATATGGGGGTGGGGAGATGTGAAGTCAGTGTGGGGGAGAAAGGAAGGACTGTAATGCTGAATGTAACTCCAACTGCTACTTTATTCCTTTCCACGGCCACCAAGGGGAAATCTGGTAGGGACCAGAGCCGGTAGATAGAGAGAGCATCCTGGGAGGACTGGCAGAAGCCCACATCTTTGCCGGAAGCAGCTCTTCCGAATCTGTGTCTGTAGGGTCCAAGCAAGGCAGGGAAGTAACACTGTCTCTTCCTTTCCAAATCCAGACATATTTGTTAAGGAGGAGCCTTGGTCTCCCAGGAATAGCCACTGCCTTCTTACCATTTCTTTCTTTCTCTTTCTTTCTTTCTTCCTTTCTTTCTTCCTTCCTTCCTTTCTTTCTCTGTCTCTGTCTCTCTCCCTCCCTTCTTTCTTTCTTTCATTGTTTCTCAGAACATCCTACACCTGGGCTTGGCTTTCTGCCTACCTGGCACCTATGGCAGGGTGGGTGGGGCGTCCATTCTTCCCTGCTGCTGTCTCTGCCAGTGGCTCTGGAGCCTAGGAAGGTCATGTCCTCTGCACCCTCTTTGGGGAGTTCCACTCCTTACACCCAATGGGGTGTTTTTCAATAGTGCCAAAGATATTTCACCTCTGTCCTGGCTGGAAACCGACAAGATATTTTCAAAGAAAGAAGACTGAGTAGTTTCGGAGTCACAGCTTGACAAGATCGGAAGGTGATATTCAGCACCCCCTAGGAGTTTTCTGGTGAAGGGTCTTCTTGACCCTGAAGGACAGTGAGAAACTAGGTACCCAGAGGGAAAGAACCCCATGGAGGATAACGTAGGTGGAGAAAGCTAGGAAGCCTTTCCAGTGGCCACCCGATTCTTTGAGTTGACGATGCCAGGGTTCTTGTTTGTGAAGTCCAAGAATGAGTTTCACAGACACCCAAGGTAGGAGAGCCAGGGAGAGGCTTTCTTTGTTTAGAAATAAAGTGAGAGAGGTGGGGGGGGGGGGGGGCGGAAGGGGCTCTTGGCTCACCCCAGGAGGGAACAAGAGAGCCTGCGGTGGTGTGTTGTCTAGGGGATTTAGAGGCAGTGGAGGATTTTTGAGAATTGAGGGCTTAGGGTGTGGACTTGCACCACCTGCCCTGTGCTGCCCTGCCCTCAAGATGGGCCGGCTGGGTTGCTGTCTGTCTGCCAGGGCTGTTGACAGTGAAGTCACGGGTTATGCTGAGATGCCTTTGCCGAACGCTCAAAACATTCAAGGCCGAGTCGCTCCTGGCCTTCTGACCTGGAACTGATCTCACTGAAGATGTCTACATTCCTAGTCTAGTGTCTCGACCCTAGAGAATTAGTGTGACCTCGACTCTGCATACCGCTGAACACAGAGTTTCGATAGGGACTTGACATGGATTGTGACATGGCTTCGACCGTGAATGTCTTGCCTTGCTTTCTCCGGAGGCCCTCACCCTACTCTGTCTAAGCCCACGGGTCCCTGTCTCATTCCCCCCTCTACAGATAGAGACCCTAGCTGCTGCTAGGGAAAGGGGGGCGACGACGACCGCTCTGGCTGCTTCATGCTGAGAAGGGGTGCACTAAAGGGCGCAGTCAGGTCTCCATCAGCGGTCAGTTGAGGAGGCCCTCGGAAGACGGGCACTTCTATTCCGGGTTCCATTTCTATGACTATTTGCAGTTTTATGGCCTCTAGGCAAGGTAGAACCAATGGCGTTATGAGGTTAAATAGCAACATCTGCAGTTGGATCTTCCATTCCGGAAGGACCAACGTGATGAGATGAAGAATGCGTGGTGGAATATGGGAACCGGAAAGAGCGAAACTTTAATAGAAATGATGGGGGGAGAAGAACAACAACTAACACATCTGGAGAATCGTAGCCAGATATTTTCTGGGGAAACTAGAATTCTGAATTCAGTTTATGTTGTCCCCATGACTAGTACTAGGATGTAGTACAGATAAAGGCCGCGTGATTGAAACGATACTACTCTCCCCTAGAAAATAACTAATCTTTGGCTCGATTATTTGCATAAACGCATCCAGAAGAGCAATCGATTACGTAGGCTTTTTTAAATGGGCTTTGCTGGCACTTTTCACAAGGAATTTCAGATGGAACTTTCAAAGGCCCCGTGAGGCCAGATAGCCAAGCCAGACTCGCCATCGGGTTTTGCCTGCAGTACCTGTAGATTTGGGTGAATTCCTCCCTTCTCCAGGTCCCCGAGACATCCTGAGGTTCCCGTACCTGCCAGGAGGTGACCTTCCTCAGTCACCTCGTCAGGCTGCTGGGAACCCTATAAGCAAGGTACCAGGCCTGTTCTTCCAAGGGGCTTTGTTGGCTTTTGTCAGGTCTACCTTAGTTCCTTAAAGCTGTCCGTTCCTATCTGAGTTTACACACGTGCCTCTCAGGTATCCCATTCCAGTCAAAGCCTTGCGAATATCACCAGTGTTTTTAATGGGTCCTCTTACAGGGAAAGCAGATTCCTATTGAACTCATGCAAATAAACAGACTGCCAGGAAGTATCAAAATAGCCACGGAGAGTTTTTAAATTCTGGAGGGATCAGGTAGAAAGATAAAGTTTCAGTTCTGCTTATACAGGCAGTCATTTACTAAACTGTTGGCAGCTTATGGGCAACACTCGAAACAAAAAGCCACAAAATCATCTTCCTTAGTTTACGTAGTCGTCCTAGGTAACTAATACCTGTTCTGCTGAAATCTAGCTCTTGACTAGCTTAGGAGTAATAAAACAGTGACTAGAAATGACAAAAGACTGACAAATGACAACGGTTAAAGATCTGATGAGAGAGCTTACCCTAAGACAGTGGACATGAGGAAATTTGGATTATTTTTGTGACACAGAACATTCAGTCACAAAGTTTAGCATCATTCCCTTTGGCAGTGCTCTCCAGGTAAATAAATAAACAAATAAATAAATGTGTGCGTGCGTGCGTGCGTGCGTGCGTGTGTGTGTGTGTGTGTGTGTGTGTGTGTCAGTCAGATAAATAGGCCAAATTAGCCAAATATTTTCCCCGACGAGGAGAAAAAATTCCTCTGACAGGTTCCAGGGGCCCTCGGGAAAATATCAGAGTTAAGTAGAGGTATAAGCACCTTTTTGAACTTGATTCTGGGACGCCGTCAGAAGGAAGTTTCTTCGGCACTTGCCTCAATAAGATGATACGTTGCCAAGAAGCAATACTTATCCACTTAACCAGCATGACCACAAAATACCTCAAAGGCAAATACAGAAGGTTCCACAGTCGTGAGCAACGTTTAGCTTTTAGTCCATTTACTGGGGGGATCTCATTTTCTTCAATACTCAGACGACTCCTTGAGACTTGAAGCATGAGAAACTGCTTTGATAAAACAATTAGAAAACCTTTTGCAATCTTTCAACACGAAGAGCAGCAGACTAACCGTTTGAGAAAACATTGTCTTTTTCGCCGAAAACAAAATTCGAATTTTGCCGTGTCCTTGATATCGAGACTCATTTGCTTTTATTTCACAGAGCATGACCATATCCGTTTTTCCACAAGCTTTCCACAACTTTCCTTACACATCCGTGTTCTCCCTCTTTAAAGAAACAGCTGTACTTTAGAACAAAGTTACTTCCTTTTATCCAAAGACCCGTTTTTTGTTTTTTTTTTTAGCATGCACAAATGTTTTCCTCATGACTTCAAATACTTTTAGTTAAAATTCAAAATCGTTAGGAACTTGCAATTTTCAGTGAACACTGAGAAGTAGGCTATTGTAAGCCGTCACACTAGCCTTCTTTAGATGGACAAATTTATGAGCACCTTGACTAATTTCTGGAATCGTGTGCTTTAAGGCACAGTCCCACTAAGCACAGAATATGTCTGAACTGAGCAAAACTTTAAGATTTTAGGTGACGACAAAAATTCTCAGGCAGGCTGTCGGTGGGATTACACACTGCGACACACAATTAGTATTGAGCTGTTCGCTTGCTACACACTTAGCCGACTCATTCTTCACTATGCCAAACCTTGACTGAATGTGAGACAGAGTCAAGCCTCTAAGCATTTTATTCTGGGAAGATTTAGCAGATAACATCCACCTAAATGACTGCAGGTGAACGTAGGCAGCTGAAAATCCCAAGGACACGTCCCTTTCGGTTCCACTTAAATTAGCATTCACGCTTCACATCTTTTATTGGAATTTTCTGGAAGTTTTAGAACGCCCAATTTTCACAAGCGCTTGTCTGTAAATCCATTTTATTAGTACCATCCGGAGGTAGAAATAGATTTCTCATTGACCCACTTAGACACACACACCAACATACAGATTGAGATGTAATGTACTACAGCTAGCAATACTTTTCATGAGAGAACATATACACAGACAGACAGATAAACCGACACAAAGATTTGAGTTACTAATATATCCAATTGCCTTGCTTCCTTTTAGCTCATTTGACCCAAAGTGTCTCAGTTCTCAAGAATACACTCTGAAGGTGAGCAGTTGACATAACTGGGTAAAGGTTTCGACGGCCCCAGACTAACAGGGCTGAATGAAGGCTCTGAAATGATAGGGACTGTGTGTGTCCAGGGGGCTGGAAATAAAATGCAAGTACCATTCTAGCACCAGTCACTGAAAGCCAGGCCGTGCTGCGGAAGACAGATTTCTTCCGTTTTGGGGAGTCTAGTTTAAAAACAAAAGAGAACCTCCAAAATTTTGAAGATAATGAGCTCGATAAGTAGACTAGGTTTTCACCAAAAAGATTTAGAGAACGAGTCCCCTATTGTAGTAGTTCACAGGACTTTTGACTATTTTCTTTCCTTGCATTAAAATAGATTTGGCTGCATCACCTTATCAGACTGTCTACTTCTCTTGGGGGCCAAGCCTCTCCGTTCGAGAGTTTGTATTGAGGTCAGGCTTGTGGGCAGAAGAGAAGACACTTCTTCCTTTTCAGGCTCTGGGGACCGACATCCCTCCCAGTTCTTTAGAAAGGCAAGCCAGAGGCGTGTGTGTCTGGCTTTAACTTGAAGAGGAAGCTCCCACCTGGGAGAGAGAAAGACAGCCGTGCGACACACCCGGTCGGTCGGTCGGTCCGGTCGGTCGGTCGGTCCGTCGGTCGGTCGGTCGGTCGGTCGGCCTTTTCTCTGTGGGAGGGCGTCCCCTCGCTTCGCCCTGGAGCCTGGAAAGATTTAGCAGATACCATCCACTTCAATGCCTGCCGGTAAACTTAGGCAGCTGATTGTAGCAAGGACACGTCCATTTCGGTTCCACTTAAATCAGCCTTCGTGCTTAACATAACATCTTTTATTAGAATTTTCTGGAAGTTTTAGAACGATTGGTCATCACCTCCTCTGCCAGGCCCACTGGACTTGAGCACTCCTTACCAGCGTGGCCTGCACCTTGCCTCGATTCCCCTCTTGCCTTCCCACTGAGCAAGAGTCGCCTCGGAGCTCTGGATCTCGTGGGACCTTACCAGTGTGCTCCTCCTTTACGCCTTTTGGGAGTTTGGCTAGTTTTTGTGTACCCGCCCAGAAGTGGCACTCTTAGAGGATGCCAGGTAGTCAACAGTTCCCCTAGTTCCGTTGGATGCCTCGCTGGAAACTGGTTCACCCAGAGCCAGAGAAATGAAAGTCCAGGAGACTGAAAGTAGACCCGAGTGTTCCTATCCTATCCCAGTCTGGAACTCTGGGCTGCTGCTGCTGCTGCTGCTGCTGCTGCTGCTGCTGCTGCTGCTGCTGCAAGTCCCGTGTGTCCCGTCCACGGTGACAGCACAGCACGTCAACCTCACGCATGAAAGTAGATGACTCTCCCGATGAGAGGTGGAAGCTGACTTTCCTCACCAGAAATGGTTTACAGAGTCAACGTGCTAACGTGTAAGAGGCAGAGGCAGGCACCAAGAGAAAGAGACAAACAGTTCCTTCCGTCACTTGCAGTTTTTTTTCACTAGATCGTAAACTCCATAGGAAGGAGAACCATTTCCTTAGCTCTAATGCCTGGTCCAGACTAGCGACTGAAAACATATTTGGAGTGAACTGAACTCTGCATTGACTTTTTTTTTTTTTTTTTTTTTTTTCCTTTGGTGTTGTCGTTTAGGTCCTTGGAACGCGGCAACCATTTTCGTGGCATTTCAGCAAGATGTCTCCACGGGATTACCAGAACTCCAATTTTGACTCTGATGTAAAATGTACATGTAGGTGCATTAAACTATCCGGGTGCCAGTGAGTCTACTGCAAACTCTTCCTCTCTGATTCTGATGCTTGATCCTTTAAGAGGCAGTTTTCGCACGGCTGCCCAAACGGCCTACATACGTGAGGGCTAGATGTGGACAAGCTTACTGAGAGTTCATAGGAAATCTTTCCTTGTGAACATTTTACTGACCCGGGTATTCGTCTCGTTGATTTACACTGCACATACCAGACAGGTAGGGTCTTTAAAAGTCCATATTTCTGCTTTGCTTTTCACGTTGAAAGAGTCCCAGTATTTTGGCCAAAGTATATACTTCAGGGAGTCCTTTTTTGTTTTTGTTTTTTGTGCCCACCCACCAGCCACCCCGTACACTGTATTGACATCCGTGAAAAGTGTATCTCACATGTGTGTGGGGGTGGTGGGGGTGGGGGTGGGGGCGGGGGTTCAAAGTGCACATCCAAATATTGGAAGTCTGATACACTGCACTGTGTTCTGGAATAAGATGTAATATGCTCGCACCAGGATCACACAGACGGTATGCATCTGTAATAACTTCTCTGGAACCTATTCTATAGATTAAGATTCTTCTATTCAAACAAATACAAATATCAGATACGCTTCAGAGGAGTTGATGATGCTAACGGTCTAAGATTCAGAAATGAGAGGAGGCAAAATTACTACCTCTGAAACTTGGAGAAACGAGGCACATAAATATCCGTCATGTAGCTGATAGGTATCCAGGATAGCCACACAAGATCGACGTCAAACCTCCATGGGGGTGGGGGGGAAACGCTTTTGAAAGGTGAAAATAACCCGCGACTCAATGGCACAGCACACAGGCTGCTGTCCATTTATGCAGACACTTCCTGTCAGGAAGGATGGATCCAAGATCTGTCCATGAAAACCAAAGCAAAGGAAAGACTCGTGGATACCAGAGCAGACAAGAAGCACACACAGCAGAGGTCGAAACATGCGTTCATGCTAGAATCCAAACTTCTGATTGCGTGCCGTGTCACTGACGGAGGGCTCGCTGGAAATCCAGACGATGGTGCAAGAATCCGGGAAGGGTGATTCACAGGCGAGCATCCCGGAATGGTCCTTTTCCCCCTGACGAGCTACTTCCTCTCACCAGTCACCCGAGAACTGTACACGGAAACAACCTTGAGATACCGTGGCACTGCCATTCGATGGGCGGACGTATGTGAAAATCTAACCGAACCCCGATGCTTACCACGTTGCTGAGTTTGGAGCCGTGGGCTCTCTCGTCTCTGCTGGCGGCAGGGAGACTTCTGCGATCACCTCGGAGAGTGGTCCGCAACACCTAGTTTATTTGGAGATGCCAATGCACTCACCCATCCTGTGGGCATCGTAGGCGACGGTCATTCTCGCCATGCCAACTCTCCTCACGGAGACGTGTCCAGAAAGTTCACTGCAGTACTGCTGTTTTAACTGTGGAACCCTGGAACCAGTGCCCATTAGCAAATGGACCGTGCAAGAGGTTTGTTTGTCATCTTTGGTTGCCGACACGAATGAGTACAAGGTACGTGTATTACTTTGGCTTCCCCTCAGGAACCATGATGAGTTAAGAAATGGCCAAGCGATGTGCCCTGTGAGAAGGTTTCGTCGTTTCAGAACATGCCAAGCAAGACTGCTGTGACACATATACTAAAAGCCTAAGAACACACACGGGAAGGGTGAACACCCCAATCTGGCTCATGTTTACCTCCGCAGAAACAGGAGGCAAATGGGCTCAAGTGATGCACGGGAGGCCTCCATCGCCTCTGCCACGTGTTACTTCTTCCTGAAAACATATTCCATATGAGAAAAGTGGGTTTATGAAAGCTGAGTGGTGGTCGTTCTCCACACATTTTTGATATGCTTGCTACTTAACAACAGAAACCAAAATTTTATAGATTAAGGGGGAAAAAAAAAACAGGAAGTGATGTCTCGGCAAGCTAAGAATCCTTCTAAGTGTCACAAAAGCCACTGGCAATAATAAATACAGGAAACATCTCTGTATGCAGGAAAAGTGGGACGTATGCTTTATGCTTTCAGTCAAAGAAGGTATGAGACACAGAAATGCATTTTCACTGGGGGGGGGAGGGGAGGAGGAAGGGGGTTGGAGGGAGAGGGAGGGGCTGGTGGCAGAAAGGAAAGAGGGAAGGAAGAGAGGAATTGAGAGAGGAAAAGAAATGGTGTCCTAAAAGTGTGAGAGGCTGGTTCCTGAAAAAAGGAAATCTTTGGACGAAAGCTGAACATAAAGAAGAAAGTTGCAGAAGGGCTGTGAAAAGGAACCTTGGGAAAAGAATCGACGTGTGTGATCAGGCCAGCTACGATCTAAATGAGTTTCTTTAAGATGATTTTTAATAGCAGAAGTAAGCTGGCACAAGAATAAAATCTAGTTTTCTCTGTGTCAGGAAGACAAAGTGTCCTGGGACTATTGGTCTGCTCTTCCTATGTGAGAGACTGTGAAAGGGCTGGTGTGTGTGTGTGTGTGTGTGTGTGTGTGTGTGTGTGTGTGTGTGTGTGTGTGTGTTGTGTGTGTGTGTGTGTGTTGTGTGTGTTGTGTGTGTGTTGTGTGTGTTGTGTGTGTTGTGTGTGATGTGTGTGCATTGCCTTTAAAGGCATCGACTTTTCAAACGATTTTCCTGTGCTGGGTGTTGCCTTCATTGGGTCTTTCATTCGTTAAGAAAATGGAGTGTGCTTCCTAGTAAAAGAGCTGAGTTTTGCCAGCAACCGGGTCCCCTCCCGTATTTTGCCTGTGAAGACTTTCATTGTCCCTCTGGGCACACAGACAGCCAAGCATCTTTTTTCACAGTGTAGGAATGAATTAGCATGAGAATGGCCATCTTAAGGGCCAAAGAGCCGTTTTCTGAGTGCAGGACTCAGGAAAGGAGGAACTGGGTAAGGCTTGATAAACAGGTGTTGAAGAACAAGTTAATCATGGACACCGGGTTGCGGGCGGTTGCGACTCTGGTCAGCTTATCTTGCTGAACCACCCTAACATTTGAGGAGTGGTCTTATCTTGCTTTTGCTTAACCCCCAGGATGTAGCACAAGCCAAAATTTATGGAAAGTTACTGTGAGTCAGTGCTTTTCGAAAATGCCATAGAAACCCCTGGCTTTGAGTGCTCTGGGTCCTTGTGGAAACCCGCTGCGTCGGGCAGACACTTGGACCCCAGCTAGCTGGAAATAAACCTCGCTGTGTGACTTGCATTATCTTCTGTCTATTTGAAGAGGTGGTGGTCGACTCCGGACCCTAACCACAGTTATCCTAGTCTACGGAGTGTGTAAGTAAGTGCGAGTGAGAAAGAGAGGGAGAGGGAGCTGGAGAGGAGAGGGGGAGGGAGGGAGAGGAGAGGAGAGGAGAGGAGAGGAGAGGAGAGGAGAGGAGAGGAGAGGAGAGGAGAGGAGAGGGCGAGGGGGAGGCGGAGGGAGGGAAGAAACCAGAAACCTGTGTTGATACTTCAGACAAACTTACTCCAGTCCAATTCTAAGTGGCTAAACTGGTTTTGATTGTGTGAAGTTTCCACGGGAAACACTGTCCGACAAGATAGGCCTACAAAGCTTTCTGTGTGCTCTGTTTGTAGGTAGGGGTCCATCACTGCTTTGGAAATGATGTGGAACTCCTAGAAATCGGGAACGTTCTAGTCTCATCGGATCCCTGACGATGATGATTCTGTTACCCCACGATACGGCTGTCATCCAAACGGAGGCTCCCGTGGAAGGAACGAAACCTGGGCTTTGGGGACATGCCCTAGCTGACTGGCCCACCAAGGTGGCAGCAGCCACCGAATCCATAAAGCTGGTGGCCCAGGTGGATCCAGTGCATGCCTCTCTCCTACCAGCACACCAAACCCGATCCGAACCCCCTGGCTGTCAGACGCTCGACATCCTGATGTCTCTGCGACACAGAAGCAGCCTGGTCCCGACTCAGAGAGACATGAAGACGGGCTCCTTGGTGGGTGGGTGGGTGGGTGGGTGGTTGCAGACATCCACAGTCGGTCAGGGCCGTGGGAAACCCAATCCAACCCGGACAGTTTGTGTGCTGCCCAAAGAGACGGCTCAGCTCACCCCCACCCACAGAAGTTCTTTCCAACCTCACACGTTGACATATGTCCAAGTACTTCCTGTGATGCCCCGTGGAGCCAGAGCCCAGGGAGTCGACGCCTGGATCCGTGTTAACTAACCTTTAAACCCCCCACCCCCACCCCCCAAAATAAAATATAAAATAAAATGAAATGAAATATTACAAAGTGGGGGTGGGGGTGGGGGTGGGGTCAGGGGGAAGGCTAATCCACCTAGTGACCCGTCCGTCCGGCACTCCCGATCTGCCATCTCCGATTCCGCATGACTAGGAAGGGAAGCAGCCGCCGCTGCCATCGCAGAGCGGACCGCTTCCACCTAAGGGTCCGGACCAGGCCTGTGTGTCCTGAGAGATTCACAACCACCCTCCTTCGTATCCCTTAGATTTCCTCTCCTGTCGTCATCCTTCTGAGCACTGCACATGAGGCGTGGGGTCCCGGAAATCTCAAGCCCAGGCACCCTCCTGAAATGCCTAAAACGGTGGGGTTTCATCGGGCTGTCGCTCTTATACCAATAAGGGCCCTGAGGGATCCAACCCCGACTTAGGGGAGACGGCAGAATGACGGTCGGGGTCACGGGGCTCGTGGATGAAAACCGTCTTACCGACGGTCTGTGTTGCTCTACCGTCACGGGTGCTTGGTGTTATTTCATGGAACCTTCGTACCCGTTGTTCCTCGCCATGATGTCAGCCTGGGAACGAAACCACAGACAGCACAATGCTTGCCTGCTGGACAGAGCGAATGAGCCATCTAGGCCTTTCCCTGAAAAAGATGCTCTTCCTTAAGGAAAGGAAATTGAGGATCCCTGATGAGGACAGTTGACGGATAGATAGTATAGTTCATCCTCTTCTCTCTCTCCCTCTCTCCCCCTCTCCCTCTCCCTCTGTCTCTGTCTCTCTCTGGCTCTCCCTCCCCGCTCCCCTCAGCCCCCACCCCCTTCCTCTTCCCCTATTTCTTCCTTCCTTCCGTCTTGTCTTGTTGCTGCCCTGGACTTGTCACGGGCCGGGAATATCTCATCTCATCCGAAGTCATGTTTCAATCGCCCTCCTCCGAGGGGCATGACCTCCTTGGGAATGAGCTTTCCTAGCAACAGGGGACGGACGATGCCCTGACCATAAAAGGGCCTAGGTAAAATAGAAACATAAAACACACGTTACAGCTCTACAAAAGATCGTGACGAAAAGGGGGAGTGGGGGGCTGGTTAGGAAGGGGTGAGACAGCCAGCCCAAATCAAGCCACAGGACAGAGGGCTGCGGAACGGGGGCCGGGGGGACAGGGAGAGGATGCCGCTGGCCACCGGCTAGGCCGGCCAGGGGCCAGGTCGCTCGGTGGCCAGCTCCACATTTCTGACATGCAGTCGTTGCGGCCACTGTCCAGACGGACCCCAGAACCACTGCACCCCCCGCCCACACACCTTGTGTGGGACCAGCGTCTGGCCATCCCCCACGAGTCGTCTACCAGCCTTGTCTATGGACTGACTGACCAACCAACCACCCGTTCCCGGGCTCGCCCCGCTGGAGCCAGCCATCGTCCCAGGGGAAGGGAAACGACTATTTTTTTTTTTTTTTCCCCCTGGAGGCGGGTGTCCCCGGCCCCGCACCCTCCTAACCACGCCCCGTTTCTTGAGGCGGGTGGACATAGCGTTCCCGTGAACCGGGCCTGCCTGCTGGCGAAGCAGACCATTCTCGTCCCCATCCCAGGCCTCAAGTCCAGTCCTCCTCCCGGCTGGCTAGCATCTGTCAGGGCTCAAGAAGCCTTTCCGTCTCCGAGATCCGTCCTCTCGGTCGCTCTCCTGAGAGTTCTGAGGACTTGTCAGCGAGGAGGGGAGTTTGGCTTTGCTCATCCCCACCAAGGGTACCCTAGAACATCAACTGTTCTGTTCGAAAACACACTTGGGCCAAGGTCCCTGGCCAGCAGATCCCCTCGGCTTGAGGAAGTGATCTCTGAATCAGGCAAGCACGCCACCTAGTGACGAGAGAGAGAAGAGAGACGACAGAAAGGGAGGGTTTTTCTCAAGGCAGGGCAAGGAAGGAAGGAAGGAAGGAAGTCTTCCAAAGAAAACGGTTGTTATTTTTATTATGATTTTGGATGGGGTCACCTCCACGTGGGGACGAAAGTCTCCTCCTCCATCTCCCAGGTGGGTGGTTCCACCTTCTTGTGGGTGGGGAGGCATCCATGACCTATGTCTCTGACCGACCCAGGCTCAACCAGAAAATTCCTGACTGTCTGTCTCCCTGGCTAGAGTCGGGGCTGGGGTGGGCTGGGGGAGTGGGAGCGACCATGACGTGAGGCATGAAGCCGCGCTGCTGGGGTGAGTCCGCCTAGCCAAAGCGACCCCGCTGTCGGGCATGTGTTTTTCTTGCCCTTGCCCGCAGGTCCCAGAACGAACGGATCGAGCGGCCAGGGGCGGCAGGGCGGGGCCGCCGCCGCCACCGCCGCCCCCCAGCCTCAGTCCCCGGGCAGGCTGACGGTCACATCCGGGTCCCGCCCCCACCCCCACCCCCACCCGTTCCCCTCTGCCCTCTTCTCATTCAGAGGAAGGGGAAGGCGGGAGGTCACCGAACAGCCCTCCCTGTGTCGTCCACAAGCATCTCATCCCCTTGACCCCGCTCCGTCTGAGATACCAACTCGGCTTTTCCCCTGTGCAATTTCCCCGGGGACCAGGAGTTTAGTTCACCCCCCGGGGCCTCGGCACGAAACCCCCAGCTTTCGGTTCCCACCGAGTCAGCCGGGCTCACTCGGGAGTGGGGGAGGGGAGGGTCAGGGACGATCGACTTCAGCGGGCTTCCTTCAATCGCTCCTTTCAAATGCAGAAACTTCCCCCCGGTCCAATTCAATGGGAGCATTTGACTTCCCCCTCGGGGCTTCTCTCCATTGAATGTCTCTCTTCAACTCCCCCACCCACAGGCTGCAGCATGCAAATGGCGGGGGGTGGGGGTGGGGGATGGGGGATAAGGGCGGGATCTCTTGAGATACGCCCCTGAAAGCGGAGACCGAACTCAGCCTCCCTTTCGTAACCCAGGCAACCCCGTGAACCCTTTGAGAATCCTGGGCGTGGAGGCTGACGCCATACAAGATGTCTTCCCTGGAAGGGTCGGGGTGGGGCTGTGGGGGTGCTGAGGGCGGTTGGTGTGTGTGTGTGTGTGTGTGTGTGTGTGTGACCATCCGAGTCAAAGGGGTTGGGGAAGGGAGGGGCCGGACGCGCTTTGCAGATCTCGTCGCCGGTTCGCATTCCTAGGCCGTACCCAGGCTCAGAGGGAGTGATCAGGGCCGAGGGAGGCCTGGCAGGGGGTGGCTCCTCCACCCTGGCTTGTGGGCCCAGAGATCACACTCACTCCTAAAGCAACGCTGTTCTAGGACCGGGTTTTCATCGTCCATCATCTTCCAGATCGATGGGGCTCCCGGCCCCCACCGCCACCGCTCCCCGCGGGAAGTCCTTGGTGTCATCCCACACGTTCACGGTGTTGTTTGGGCAGCCACATCTGGGGAGGTCTCTCTCCCTGTGCAGTAGGTGAAACTGTCAGGGGGAAGCGTTGTGTATTGCGCTCGGTTTTGGTCCCTCCCCGCCGCCAACAAGAATCGAAGGGCAGAGACACAGTCATGAAGCACAGTACAAGTTTTATTGATAGTTACCTAAAGAGTGAAGAAGTGTGGACGGCCTCAGGGAGGAGAGGCAACCTGAAAGGTTTATTATGTTTTATTGAAAGAGAGCAAGTTGGAGAAAGGGGTGGCTGAGGGAGCCATGCCATTCAAGCTGTGTAGCAAAACTCAGGCTGGAAGAAGACCCCCACGAAGCAGGGGCCTTTGCAGCCGGCTCCCCCTATTACCCACCTTGATTTCGCTTTTTTTTTATTATACTCTTGGCCTTGCTTTGACCTGCCTTTTCGCTAAGGGTTAACTAACCTCTGCCGAGCAGTGTGGAAAGGATGAGAACATAAGTTTCCCAGGAGCTTTTCAGGACAGTGCTCCTGAAGAACGGAACACGCCGGGGCCCAATGGCGATCTCAGCATAAAGTACCGAAACCTACCGTCAGTCAAACATTGACCACCCCATTTCCACTGAGAATACCCCCCTTTTATTGTTACCATGCTAGTGAAACTAGTGATGGAGAGTTTTATAGAAATAGAGTTACGAGAGAATATTGACTTGAATAACCCTGTCTGACACTTCATCAATCTTCTCATCTTTTCTTCCTTCCCTCTGCTACTTCTATTAGCTTTTTTTCTTTCTTCCTTCCTTCCTTCCTTCCTTCCTTCCTTCCTTCCTTCCTTCCTTCCTTCCTTCCTTCCTTCCTTCCTTCCTCCCTCCCTCCCTCCCTCCCTCCCTCCTTCCTTCCTTCCTTCCTCCCTCCCTCCCTCCCTCCCTCATGACAGCCCTTGACTAGCATTTGTGCCTTACACGTGAAATCAACAAATCCCATAATTTTTCAAGAAGTAAAGATACTGCAAGACAAGTGCTGGGCCTGGAAGCCACAGGGCATACATCTGCCAAGAAGGAAAAAGCTAACCTTTTCCAAGAATATGGCTTCTCTCTCACTTACCAGCTTTACATCTCCCTGTATGGCCCCGGAAGATGGCTGGCTAGCCAGAGACGGGTAAGATTCGTCAAGGGAGGAACAACCTAAGACAGGCACGGTCGTAGGCAGGGGGGCCGGCAGGCAAGAAAATGGGGACCAACAGAGGGGAGGCTTAGAACCTCCCCCCTCCCCCCACCCCCCAGGGTTGAGAGAAACCTTCTGCAACCTTGGATGTTTTGCTGCCCTCGTCTGGTTTGGATTAAGACCTAGTCTATAGGCACAAACCTGATCATCGACACTTGCTCTCTTACCGCACTCAATCATGCCTTCCTTCTATCTATCTCTTGCATTTACCTACTACGTCAATATTTTATTAGAATTACATATCAAGTATAAAAAAAAAAAAGAATAATCGTACATCATACTTGACTTGATTGTTTATAGTTAACACACAGAAATAGTTTCTATGATATGAATGCCCTTGCATCGTTCACCATGTAAGAACTTGTTTAGTCCCTTCGGTAGTGGAGTCATGGCGACCTGTGTCTTATGTCAGGGAGATGTCGGTATCCACACAGAGGAAGGGGAAATGTAGTTTGCTGCTTACTGTGCCCTACAGAGGGGTGTATAATGAAGATATGAGTTTATGATTTTAGATTGATTATAAATTTATTAAAACTTGTAAGAATATTTTTGTGGGAAAGAAAGAATCCTAGCTCACTGTGGCAGTAGGTGACCTGAATTTCACCCTAAGCTGATAGAC
>NC_080036.1:3015859-3018359 GCF_030020395.1 Manis pentadactyla | reverse complement strand
CGCTACCGGCCTCACACCGTCCACGGGCTGGGCCTCGATCAGAAGGACTTGGGCCCCCCACGAGCGGCGCCGGGGAGTGGGTCTTCCGTACGCCACATGTCCCGCGCCTCACCGCGGGGCGGGGATTCGGCGCTGGGCTCTTCCCTGTTCGCTCGCCGCTACTGAGGGAATCCTGGTTAGTTTCTTTTCCTCCGCTGACTAATATGCTTAAATTCAGCGGGTCGCCACGTCTGATCTGAGGTCGCGTCTCGGAGGGCACGGGCCGGCTGGCGCGCGCGCGCGCGCGCGCGCGGCTTGCCTGGGCGGACGGACGGACGGACGGACGCGGCGACGCGGCCACCGTCCGGCTCGCACGCACGCACGCACAGCCGGCACACGTGCGGGGAAAGGGCCCGGTGAGGCGTTGGGGGCAGGGAGGGCGAGAGAGCGGGGCACGTGCCGCGGAGGAACACGGCACCCGCGAGGAGGCCACGGGCAGACACGCATCCGCGCACGCGCGCCTCCGCTCCACCCCACCCCACGACCGACACACGAGCGAGGCTCGGGGACGGGACGCGGGCAGGCGGCGGAAGGCGGGCGGGCGGGCGGAGACACGCGCCGGCGGCACAGGCCCTTCGCCGGGGTGGGGGAGCGAGACGTGTGGGAGGGCGGAGGGGTGGCCGAAAAACGCCAGCGGCGGGGCCGACGTGGCGGCGCGGCACAACCTCACACACCCTCCCCCACGCGCGCGCAAGACCCCGCAGGCTCGGGGCGGCGTGGCGCGGCGCGGCCGGCAGACCCGTGGTGGGGGCAGAGGCGCGCGGCGGCGGGCGACGCCACGGCGTCCCGTGGGTCACCGCCGGAGGCACGCACCCCCAGGGCGCGGGCCCCGCGCGCGACACGGCCTCGGCGCGAGCCAAAACCCCCGGCAGGGGCGACGCGAGGCTGAGGTGGGGTGGGGTGGTGTGGGGGCGGCCGAGGCCACCCACAAACCCCAAGCCCCACCCCGGCCCCTGGCCGGCCGCGTGCGGCTCGAGGGAGGCTCCAGAGGGTCCGTGGCGGCCGCGAACCCCGGCGCGAGCTCGCTCTCTCCTTCTCCACTTCCCATCTCACGCAGGGGCGGGGCGGGCGCCCCCAAGCCTCCGCGCCGGCACGTCCCCGTGCGCCACACACACACACACACACGTGCCGACCCGGACAACCGACCGTCCTTCCTTTTCCCCAACGGCCAGACCACGACCCACACACCTCCCTCGCCCCAGTCGGGGATGGGGGTCGGCGTGGCGGGCCGGGGAAGGGAAGGACGGAGAGAACGGCGGGCCGGGCACAGGGCGGAGGGGCGTCCGCACGCGACCTGGCCTGGAGGCGCACCGGCATCTGCACTTAGGGGGACGGAGGACCCCACCGGCCGCGGGGCAGCCGGGCGCGGGGCCCTGCGAGGGGCAACCCCCAGCCAGCACCCCAACCGCACGGGGAGGGGCGATTGATCGGCAAGCGACGCTCAGACAGGCGTAGCCCCGGGAGGAACCCGGGGCCGCAAGTGCGTTCGAAGTGTCGATGATCAATGTGTCCTGCAATTCACATTAATTCTCGCAGCTAGCTGCGTTCTTCATCGACGCACGAGCCGAGTGATCCACCGCTAAGAGTCGTCAGTGTTTTTGGGTTTGCTGTGGTCGGGGGACAACCCCAACCCTGGCGCGGCACGCGCAGCCCCCAACCACCGCACGCACACGCGCGCGCGGGTGGGTGGCGGGGGGTTGCTTGCCTCCGGCCGGCCAGGTCGTACAGAATCGACACCGGACACGAAGCGGTCGGGAAAGGTCTCACGAAAGGGGCGCCCGGGCCGGCGACCCGAAGGGGCGGGCCCGGGCACCCCCACAGGCGCCCGGGGGGGTTCCCGCCTCCACGCGGGGACGCGGGGCACACGCGCGCGCGCGCACACACACACGCGGCACCGATGGAGCGCAGCGCGGCGGCGGCGGCGGCGGCGGCGCCCCTGGCCCCGAGGCGCGGAGGCGGAGTCTGGGGTGGAGACAACAGGCCGGGAGGGGCCTCGCCGTCTCCCCCACGGGCCCGACCGCCCCCCGACCTGAGGCGGACTGGCGACCCCCAGGGGTCTTTAAACCTCCGCGCCGGAACGCGCTAGGTACCTGGAACGGGTGTGCGTCGGGGCTCGAGGCGGGAGTGAGTGGGCAGAGGGCGGCGGCGCGCGGCGGCCGAGCGAGGGGAGCGGAGGGGGGAGAGACGCGCGCGAGCCCGCCCGTGCGAGCGGGGACGGGACGGGGCGACGTGGCGGACGGCGGGGCCCCGCCCTCGGCCGAGAAGACACGGGGCGCGGGCGCGGGGGCGCCCGGAACGGGTGGCGGCGGGGGACGTGGGGAAGCGGGGGGGACGGTGGCGACCGAGGGAGGGGCGGCCGGGGTTGGGAGGGCGGGGGGCGAGGGGCACAGACCCCCTCCTACCCCCCCTGCCCCTCCTCCCCGGCGCCACACGCCACACGCCGCACACGCGCCGCCCCACG
>NC_080036.1:2985859-3010859 GCF_030020395.1 Manis pentadactyla | reverse complement strand
CCCCCACGGTGTGTGGTCGGGGAGGGGCACGGGCCGGGCGTGCCTCCCTTACCGCCTCGACCCCCCACTCGTTCACGGGAACTTCTGCAAGGCACTCACAACTCCACTCACTCCACTCCACCGCGGCAGCAAGCCGAGCAGGGGAAGCTTGCTGGGGGAAGGGAACGACACCGCCACTCGGCCTCAGGCACCTGACGGGCGACCTGGAGCGCTCCAGGAGCACCACAAGAGGACCGAGCAACACACGCCGGCGGGACCCGGGAGAAGGGCTCGCCGCGTGGCGGCGTGGCGGCCTCCCTCCCCTACCACGGGAGAGAGGCCCGCCCGCCAGGACACGGCCCACAGGCCAACGCGAGGGTGTCCGCTGCGTCCAGGGACCCCGGGCCCGCCCACGCCGTGAGGCAGAGGGCGGGAGGACGAGATCGGGCCGGACTCCGCACGCCCCTGGCCTCTCTTCCTTTCTCACCCACACCACGCAGCCCAGCAGCAGATGGGGGCGTGCGCGGGGACAGGGCAGGAGGCGAGGGGCCCCGCGCGCGCACAGCGAGAAGAGCAGTCCCGTTCGCTCCGAACGTCTGTCCCTCGCTCCGGCGCGGTTCAGGCCCGGCCCAGGAGAGCGCGAGATCGCCACATCGATCAGGAGCACACGGGGACGACGCCCCCGCCGCGTGTGGGAGGAGGGCAGCCCGCCGAGGCCAGGAAACGACGACGGGGCCTGCTTCCCCCGGAGTCGGTGCAGTCGAGAGGACCCCACGCCAGACAAGCGCCCAACACACGAGGCACAGAGCCTCCAGGGTGGGTCGTGGGGGAGTCCATCACGACACAACCGCAGGCAGGCGGGGAGAGCACCACGCAGGACAAGAGGACCCGGACACGCGCGCACGCGCACGTCTCCTCCTCCCCCGCCGCCCTTGGGTCACCAGGCACCGTGAGGGTGCGCACCCAGATCGGGACCTCCCTGGGCGCACGCGACAAGAGCCAGCGCACAGGCACACGCGGGTGGCGACCTCAGGGAATGCAGGAGCGGAGCCGGGCATCTATCCGGCCGCACACGCTCAAGAAGCCCGGAGCCGTGCCACGCACGTCCAAGAGAGGTCCCAGAGTCCCTCAGCGACCAGCACCGAGTGACAGGGTGTCAGCACCTCTCTGCAGGTACAATCGGACCGCCTCTCGAGAGAGGAATCACAGGGCCACCCCACGGACAGCGGGGTCCCCCCATGACGAGCGCGTGGCCTGTCCCCACCGGGCCCAATCCCCCCAGCATCACACCACTGTCACCAGGGCTCCAGGGCTCCCGGGGCCATCTGGTCGACCCTTGGGGGGGGTTGGGAGGTTGAAGTGGGCTTGCGGGAAAGGGAGGGGGAGGGGGAGGGGGAGGGGGAGGGGGAGGGGGAGGGGGAGGGGGAGGGGTCAGACAGTCGGCGGGGCGCGGGTCGGTGGGTGACAGCAGGGAGGCCCGGGGACACGCGGCAGCGGCAGCGGAGTCGGGGTCGGGATCGGGATCGGGATCGCGATCACCCTTCCCTTTCCCAGCCGCCGGTCGGTCCCCACATCCGGGAGATAAGTCGGCGGGAGGGGAGGCCTTCAAAGAGACGAGACTTGTGTAAAAGAAAGGAAACAATGCCGGGCCGGCCGGGCCGGGCCGGTCCTTCCACACATACGGAATGGAGGGGCAAGGGGCCGTATCCCTCTCCCCCAAACGTGAGCGCCTACAACGAACGGATCCCACACGAGGGACCGCGGGCAGGCCCCTGGAGCCCCACGAGGACCACCCCGTACGCCACGGGGCCCAGCCCCACCTCCGGAGCCGGACGCCGAGCCGAGCGAGCGGAGCGGGGCGGGGCGGGGCGGGGCGGAGGCCCGGGCAGACGTGTGACACGCACGGAGGAGGGCCTGGCCACGGAGAAGGAACAGAAAGGGCGGCGCGGCACAGCGCGCGACCACCTCTCTCTCTCTCTCTCCTCCCTCCTGCGTCTACGTCTCCCTCTCCGCCGCAGCCGTCTCGGTCGGCCGGCGGGTGGGTAGGTGAGTGGGTCCCCGCGGGCGGAGGGACACCGGCGCTGGCTGCTAGTCGACCCGTTCGGGCGGCCTCCCAGGGCCCAGGCCACCAAGGGAGCGACCGAGCGTGCGTGGCGACAGTCACCACCCGAGAAAGCGAATCCGCGGCCCCAGTCTCCGGCGAGCGCAGAGCGCGCCGGCGTCCCGGCACGACCGGGCCTGCAGCGCCCGCTACCCGCGTCCTCCTGGAAGTCCGCCTCGGGGAACCGTGGCCACGTCCTGTCCCTTGCCCGGTGTCACCGCAGCTCGAGAGGGAACAGGCCGCATAAAAGCGGCCGGCAGGTGGCGCCCGACAACCGGCGCCGGTCGGTCCGTCAGCGGGACGGATCCGGATCGCAGGGCCGGCGAGAGCTCGCCACCGGCCGCCGTGAAGGTCCCCCATCCATCCGATCCCGGGCCGCCCCGGGGCTCCCACCCACCCACCCACCCGCACGTGAGGGTAAACACAAAGGGAGGAAGGAGGACACCCACCAACGGAAACTCATCCCATCCCACGCTCTCGCCTAGGAAGAAGGAATACCGTCAGAAATGGCCACCCACCCTGAAGTACAGGTTTCGGATACTATTTCGTCCTCTTAGAAAAGTAAATAAATAGAAAGGCAGTTCCCCGGTGGCGGTCGCCAATAGGTTCCTCACCACGGTATAAAGGTCATAACCAAGTGCGGGCAAAGGGGTCGGTTTGTGTGCATACCGAGGATCAGAGCCTAATTTGGCTACCTACCCAGAAAACGAATTAAGATACGACATGAAGAAAACTTCCACCGTCAACGTCCTCCTCTGCGAGAGTCATTCCAGAAGCGGATCGTCAGAAAACCTCAACAAAGATCCTGGCGGCGCCGTGGCAGCTGTCGCTGCCTTCATCCCGCCGCTTCCTGGCCTCGCCGTTGGAAGGAAGGAAGAAGGAGGTATCTAAGCGGGCCCGTGCGTACAGTCCAACAACGGACTTGACTGCATCGCTATTGTCGGAACTCAACCCACAATCAGGAGGAGTGCAAGCCGCAGCGCTCCAAAGTCGTGAGACTGTAGACTATCTACCGTGAAAAGAACATAATGGGATGTGGACCGTTCCCAGGGATGCGCCGTGTGTTTTCTTTCATTCGTCTGATTTCTCTCAAACCGTTCACGTGCAGTTAGACAATATCCATCCTGTGATGGATAAGTTTTCACCAATGCCTAGGGGGTAGGTACCTCGCTGGTTTTCTGGGTTTCACCGGACAGGGCCGGTAACCGTAGGTCTGCTTTCGCCCTGTGTCCGTATTCCCATTCTGTGAAGGTGCGAACTCGCCGTCTGATCAGCCGCAGTCTGCTAAAACCTACATACACAGGCTTTTAGGTTACTCTACAAGAAGTTATGTCAGAGAGAGAATCCATCTTCCCGTGTTCTCTCCCGTCTGCTATACCTCTATAGCTTTTCTTCTTCCTTTCCTTCCTAATGACAGCCCTTTCGTAGAATCCGTGCCTCATATCGAAAATCACCGAGTAGCGTCCTCCTTTCCGAGCGGTAAAGATACCTCAAGACAAAGGCCGGGCACAGAAGCCACAGGGCACACATCTGCAAAGAAGCCAAAAAGCTAATAACCCCTTTCAAAGAATACGGCTCCTCTCTCACTCACCGACTTCACAGTTGCCCGTATATGGCCCCGGAAGACGGCGGCGGCGGGTTAGCCAGAGACGGGTAAGATTCCTCACGGGAGGAACAACCTATAAGGCAGGCACAGGTCGCAGGGGGGCGCCATCAGGCGAGAAACTGGGGATCCACGGAGGTGAGGCTTAGAGCCTCCCCCCCACCCCACCCCCCGACCCCCCGCCGTTTGGAGAGGAATCTTCTGCGTCCGTGGATGTTCTGTGCCCCTTGTCTAGCTCGGATTAATACTCAGTCTACAGGCACAGACCTGATCGTCTACATTCGCCCTCCCTCTGACAGCACTAAACTATGTCTCCTGCCTTCGTCCTGCATCTACCGACCACTTCAGCATTTTATTAAAAACTGAAAATAAAAAGTAAGGAAGGGAGAGACATGTGGGATTCACATATAAATCGAGTATTAAAAATCAATCGAAACCATCATAGCCGACTGGACGGTTGAGAGTTCACCAGGCGTGATCAAAACCGAACGCGTCCGTGATAACGACTGCCCTTAGCCACCGTTCACCAGGTAAGAACTTAGTCACTGGGTAAGAACTAGGTCACCGTGGAACACCTTGTTCGTCATGCTGCAGAAGATGGGAGACCCTCGAGGATGAGGCTGGGGCTTGATGGATGACTGCGCATCGAGTCCCCTCCACAGAATGTTACCGCTGTTAACAACCATCCGATCGACACATAGGAGAGGTGCCCTCTCAAAAAAATAAGAAGAATAAAAAATAAAAAATAAACACTGATCAGTGAGCAAAACACTCTCTGTAAGGCCATTCTTTAAATATTGAGGCTCCTGAAGACATGCTGACGGTTCCCTGCCAGACGTAATCGTACAACTAGAGCCAGTGCAAGAGGAAAGGTGAAATAGGAACTTCTCAGGACCAGAATGGTCGGAGCTGAACCCGGAAACAGCTATCGTCTGAATATATGCTAAGATGATCTCCCGAGAGAGAGCAGCATTCACGTAGCAGACGGCATTAGCAACGCAGCACGTGTGCAACACTTGGTAGGACGACAGATGACCGAGACTTGGTTTACTTGAAGAGCGTGGCATGACCATACGTACCCCTGATAAGCTCAGCTTCCGGTGGTGGTTGGAGATGGCGTTCCCAACAAATCTAGGGCAGAAGCAGCCGTCTAGGAATCCCAGATCCCGCCTTGGGGCGGGGAGAAGACTTGACTGTTCCTTGGGATGGTGTAAGAACGAGTTCTTGGAAGCTCGGAAAGAGCGCCCCGTGTAAGCCGGTGAGCCAGAGAGGCTGTGAGCTCAAATCCCAAAGGAAACCACCTTCTTAACCAGGGCAGTATCGCGAGTAACAGTTTTTGGCGAAAGGCTTGGGTTAAGGAGGTTGGATGGATGGTAGGGGGGGGGAGAACTCGGAGGGAGATGGTGGAGAAAAGAGCCGTTTCCAGAATCTGTGTCACAACGGGAAACTGAGGGGGGTCGGGGCTGCCAGGGTGGGAATTGGGGGTAGCGAGGGGTGTGTCATCGAGTGGGTTTGCAGGTGCGCTAAATTAAAAAGACATTTTTCGACAGGCTGTCACCGTACACGTGCAGAAAGTCCATTTCCCCTCTTCGTTCCTTTTGCTCCTGTCAGCTTCTAAACCCTCAACTCTCCTGAATATCGAGAGCTCACCTTCCACCTTACATCACAGACAGTGCTTCAGCCATCAGTTTGCAAGCTCTCTCCTCTGGGACCTCTCAGATTTCTGCAGGTGAGCTGAGGGACACAGAGACCCTGTCCTCGGGGACATCATTACACGGTTTTGTCCCCCTACCTCCAGAACCGGTGTAATGACTGAATCCTTCTCTCACCCACACTCGAAAGAGGTCTAACTCCTGGGAGGACTCACACGTTCAGCTCGCCTTTCCGGCGCAGGCCAAGTTGGAACTGAGTTCACCTGCAGCTGGTGTGACAGCCAACGTGCCGTGTAGGTAAGTTATCACTTTTATGCTCTTCTTTTTTGGTCCACTTGGGCTCTCACTGACCTGGCAGGCCACGTGGCCCTCTCCCTGCAACGCTGCTTAATGAGGAGAGAGAGCTAAGGCAGGAAGGAGCAAAAGAAGCTAAACTGTGCACCAGCTCCGTGACACGGTACCTCAAGAGGGCATTTTAGTAAGTCTGTATCATAGCACAGTAAATTATCTCTCTGAACGAACTTGAGGGAAACAAGTGCATTCCCTCCACTCCATAGGTCCTCAGCATCGAGTCCCCTCCACAGAATTTTATTGCTGTTAACAACCATTTGATCAATACATAGGAGAGGTGCCCTCTCAAAAAAAAAAAACTAGGCTAAAATCTCTTGGACGTAAACATGAGCGACTTCTCCATGACCATTATCTCCCCGGGGCAAGGGAAACAGAAGCAAAAAAAAATGAACAAGTGGGACTATACCAAGCTGAAAAGCTTCTGTACAGCAAAGGACACCACCCATAGAACAAAAAGGCATCCTACAGTATGAGAGAATATAGTCGTAGGTGACAGATCCGATAAAGGGTTGACCTCCAAAATAGACTAAGAGCTCACGCACCTCAACAGGCAGAAAGCAAATAATTCAATGAAAAAACGGGCACAGGATCGAAACGGACATTTCTCCAGAGAAGAAAATCAGATGGCCAACAGACACAGGAAAAGATGCTCGCTCCACATCGCTCATCACCGTCAGAGAAATGCCATTTAAAACCACAATGAGCTATCACCTCACACCAGTCAGGATCGCCACCATCCAAAAGACAAACAACAACGAATGTTGGCTGGCGAGGTTGTGGAGAAAGGGGAACCCTCCTACACTGCCGGTGGGGATGTATATCAGTTCCACCATTGGGGGAAGCAGTATGGGGGTTCCTCCAAAAGCTCAAAATAGAAATACCATTTGACCCGGGAATTCCACTCCTAGGAATTTACCCTAAGAACGCAGCGGCCCAGTTTGAAAAAAGACAGATGCACCCCTATGTTCATCGCAGCACTACCTACAATAGCCAAGAAATGGAGGCAACCTAAGTCGTCCATCCGTAGATGAGTGGATAAAGAAGATGTGGTATGTAAACACAGTGGACTATTATTCGGCCATGAGAAGAAATGGTGCTAGAGGGTATTATGCTCAGTGAAATAAGCCAGGCAGAAAAGGACAAGTATCAAACGATCTCACTCATCTGTGGAGTATAAGAACAAAGAATACAAACTGAAGGAACAAAACAGCAGTCGACTCACAGAACCCAAGAATGGAGTAACTCGTTACCAAAGGGAAAGGGACTGGGGAGGGTGGGTGGGAAGGGAGGGATAAGGGGGGGAGGAAGGGGAGGCATTACTATTAGCAGACATAATGTGGGTGGGGGGGCACGGGGAGGGTCATACAACACAGAGAAGACAAGTAGTGATTCTGTAGCATCTTACTACGCTGATGGACAGTGACCGTCGGGGTGGGGGGGAGGGGGCGGACTTGGTGATGGGGGAAGCCTAGGAAACATAATGCTCCTCATGTAGTTCTTCATTAATGATATCCCCACCCCAAAGAAAAGGAAGGAAGGGAGGGAGGCAGGGAGAAGAGAGGGAGGGAGGAACAGAAGAGAGAGAGAGAGAGAGAGAGAGAGAGAGAGAGAGAAGAGAAAGGGGGTGGAAGAAAACAGAGAAAGAGAAAGGGAGGGAAAAAGGGAAGGAGAAAGGATGAGAGAGAGAGAGAGAAAGAAAAGCAAAAGAAGGAAGAAGAAGAAAGAGGAGGCAGAAGAACAGGAAGAAGAAGAAGAGAGAGAAAACAGCAAAGAAGTAGAAGATAGAAGAAGAAGAAAAGATGTAAAGAACAAGAAGAAAGAAGAAGGTAAGAAAGGACACCAAGAAGAAAGAAAAGAAGAGCAAGAACAACAACAACAAGAGCAAGAAGAAGAACAAGCACAAGGAGTAGCATTTTCCTCTGGCATTGAAAGAAAAGAGTAAGCACGCACATACACGCAAGCACGCATGCATACGCTCACGCGTTCATAGGCGTGCGTGCCCGTGTACCCATAGACACCTATACCTGTGAGTCCACGTGTATGTATACCACCACACGGTGGGTGTTCTTTGTAAGGACACGTTTCTCTTCCTAAAGACTTAGGGAGGGACAGGCAAAGTCACCGGAATCGCCACAGACGGCCTTGTCAGGAAACAGGAATAAAGGAAAGGCTCCAACCCCACGGAGACCTCGTCGTGATGTCGGCCGATGGACAGACGCACGAACCAAACCGGCCTGAACCCAGCAGAACTCCGGGCACATGTGTTTGGCAGGAACACAGAGAGGAGCGGGCGGGAAAGAGAAGAAGGCCGGTCAGCGTACTAGAAGGGCCCCAGAGAGTAAACCAGTGAAAAGATAGAAAGCGCCAAGGCCAGGAGCAAGTTGGCCTAGAAGTGTGAATACTCCCCAGGCAAAGAAAAGCATCTCAGCCGTAGCCTGTGCTTTCCTCGTGTCAGTGAGCACATACCAGCGTCAGACTGACTTGAGCACCTGCCCAAAGGCCCAGCCTCTTCAGGAAGAATTCTGTCTTAAAGCTAAGATTGCATTTTAATCAAACCGATGGCGCCTCAGCCCCCACTGGAGGCAAGGCAGACCATCTTGACTGATATGTTTCCACACAGAAGCTGATTACCCAGGAGAGGGATCAACGAAGTATATTTTCTGGAGGAGGAGGAGGGAGGGAGGGAGGAAGAAACTTAATGTCTGAACAAAGATGAATATTCTGGGGGCACTTTGGCCGGTCCGCAACCGGCCCGGGGTCGCGCAGCATTCCTGATCATCGTCCACTGCCTAGCCTATGAAATAAAAACCAAAAACCCGACTCTGAAACCGTAGGTGCGCTCCTCTCTCTGAGGTCGCCTGCACTTTCTAAGCTCATGCCTTCAAACTTTATCTCACACTCCCCTCTCTCCAAGTGTACACTTGCTCTCTTCCAATAAAACGGAAACCTCTCGGGGCGAGGGCGCCCCTCCTCCCTGAGGTGGCCTGCACTTTTCCTCTCTTTCAGTCACTTACAATAAAACGTTTGGTCTGCTGCTTCATTACCGTGTCTCTGCCCTTCCATTCTTTGTGGCGGCAGAGGCAAGAGCCGACCGAGGAAAATACACAACGCCCCCGCCCTACCCGCAAAGGTGTGCCAAGGCCACTCAAGGGAGGAAAGCCCTGACCGACTGCCTCCCTGCCCAAGGGGATCGGGGCGGTCAGACATCCACGCCCTCCTGGAAAAAGACGCCAGGGGCGGGGGTCGAGCCAGCCAGCCAGCGAGCGAGCAAAACCAACCTGCGGGACAATCTTCACCAAAGCCCCTTGACCTCACACATCACACACACACACACACCACCTGGAAACGGGTCCCCACGCTTCCCCCGTGCAAGTGCAGTGTGCAACCGGAACACCTGGGACACGCTTTTGGGGGGTGGGAGTTGGGGGGGTGGGCCGGCCCCCCAACCCACAAACTCCCCTTCGGGCCCCGCACCCTCCTAAACATGCCCTGTTTCTTGAGGCGGGCGGACACAGGGATCCCGTTCACCGGGCCCGGCTGCTGCTGGTGAAGCAGACTCCTCCTGTCCCTGTCCCAGGCCTCAGTCCAGTCCCCTCCTTCTGGCTCGCATCGGTCAGGGCTCACGAAGCCCTTTGATGTCTTCTGACATCCATCTCCACATCTCTCCTCTCTCTCTCTCTCTCTCTCTCTCTCTCTCTCTCTCTCTCTCTCTCTCTCTCTCTCTCTCCCTCCCTTCCTCCCTCTCCCTGTCGGTCCCCAGAGAGTTTTGGATTTGTCAGTGGGCAGCAGGGAGGAGAATCCTTGAAACTTGAAAAAGTTAAGCAGGCGCGCCACCTTCCGTCACCAGAAACCATGGGTCTGGAGGCTGTGACTATCTAGCCAAACCATACTCAGCTCATTTTACGTCCTGAGGAGTTAGCTTCATAACCATCCTGTTGGAAACCCTGTGACCGATGGGACAGAAAAGTGAGTGACAGCACCATTGGTGGCCAGACACAGCTGAACCAAAATATGTTAGAAAATCCCACGGGTTGAAAGCGAGGGCTCCGAAAAATCACTGCCAGCCCTCAGGGTAATGACGACCTAGAAGAACTTTGGCCACTAGGAGGAGCATTCCAACTAGAATCTAAGCAAAGTCTTCCAGATCCCAGCATAGCCTCGAAGAAAGCGTCGTTACAAAAAGCGAATGACAAATAAGCCTTGAGAGGATATGTATGAGGGGAGAAAATATGGGGGTGGGGAGATGTGAAGTCAGTGTGGGGGAGAAAGGAAGGACTGTAATGCTGAATGTAACTCCAACTGCTACTTTATTCCTTTCCACGGCCACCAAGGGGAAATCTGGTAGGGACCAGAGCCGGTAGATAGAGAGAGCATCCTGGGAGGACTGGCAGAAGCCCACATCTTTGCCGGAAGCAGCTCTTCCGAATCTGTGTCTGTAGGGTCCAAGCAAGGCAGGGAAGTAACACTGTCTCTTCCTTTCCAAATCCAGACATATTTGTTAAGGAGGAGCCTTGGTCTCCCAGGAATAGCCACTGCCTTCTTACCATTTCTTTCTTTCTCTTTCTTTCTTTCTTCCTTTCTTTCTTCCTTCCTTCCTTTCTTTCTCTGTCTCTGTCTCTCTCCCTCCCTTCTTTCTTTCTTTCATTGTTTCTCAGAACATCCTACACCTGGGCTTGGCTTTCTGCCTACCTGGCACCTATGGCAGGGTGGGTGGGGCGTCCATTCTTCCCTGCTGCTGTCTCTGCCAGTGGCTCTGGAGCCTAGGAAGGTCATGTCCTCTGCACCCTCTTTGGGGAGTTCCACTCCTTACACCCAATGGGGTGTTTTTCAATAGTGCCAAAGATATTTCACCTCTGTCCTGGCTGGAAACCGACAAGATATTTTCAAAGAAAGAAGACTGAGTAGTTTCGGAGTCACAACTTGACAAGATCGGAAGGTGATATTCAGCACCCCCTAGGAGTTTTCTGGTGAAGGGTCTTCTTGACCCTGAAGGACAGTGAGAAACTAGGTACCCAGAGGGAAAGAACCCCATGGAGGATAACGTAGGTGGAGAAAGCTAGGAAGCCTTTCCAGTGGCCACCCGATTCTTTGAGTTGACGATGCCAGGGTTCTTGTTTGTGAAGTCCAAGAATGAGTTTCACAGACACCCAAGGTAGGAGAGCCAGGGAGAGGCTTTCTTTGTTTAGAAATAAAGTGAGAGAGGTGGGGGGGGGGTTGGGCGGAAGGGGCTCTTGGCTCACCCCAGGAGGGAACAAGAGAGCCTGCGGTGGTGTGTTGTCTAGGGGATTTAGAGGCAGTGGAGGATTTTTGAGAATTGAGGGCTTAGGGTGTGGACTTGCACCACCTGCCCTGTGCTGCCCTGCCCTCAAGATGGGCCGGCTGGGTTGCTGTCTGTCTGCCAGGGCTGTTGACAGTGAAGTCACGGGTTATGCTGAGATGCCTTTGCCGAACGCTCAAAACATTCAAGGCCGAGTCGCTCCTGGCCTTCTGACCTGGAACTGATCTCACTGAAGATGTCTACATTCCTAGTCTAGTGTCTCGACCCTAGAGAATTAGTGTGACCTCGACTCTGCATACCGCTGAACACAGAGTTTCGATAGGGACTTGACATGGATTGTGACATGGCTTCGACCGTGAATGTCTTGCCTTGCTTTCTCCGGAGGCCCTCACCCTACTCTGTCTAAGCCCACGGGTCCCTGTCTCATTCCCCCCTCTACAGATAGAGACCCTAGCTGCTGCTAGGGAAAGGGGGGCGACGACGACCGCTCTGGCTGCTTCATGCTGAGAAGGGGTGCACTAAAGGGCGCAGTCAGGTCTCCATCAGCGGTCAGTTGAGGAGGCCCTCGGAAGACGGGCACTTCTATTCCGGGTTCCATTTCTATGACTATTTGCAGTTTTATGGCCTCTAGGCAAGGTAGAACCAATGGCGTTATGAGGTTAAATAGCAACATCTGCAGTTGGATCTTCCATTCCGGAAGGACCAACGTGATGAGATGAAGAATGCGTGGTGGAATATGGGAACCGGAAAGAGCGAAACTTTAATAGAAATGATGGGGGGAGAAGAACAACAACTAACACATCTGGAGAATCGTAGCCAGATATTTTCTGGGGAAACTAGAATTCTGAATTCAGTTTATGTCCCCATGACTAGTACTAGGATGTAGTACAGATAAAGGCCGCGTGATTGAAACGATACTACTCTCCCCTAGAAAATAACTAATCTTTGGCTCGATTATTTGCATAAACGCATCCAGAAGAGCAATCGATTACGTAGGCTTTTTTAAATGGGCTTTGCTGGCACTTTTCACAAGGAATTTCAGATGGAACTTTCAAAGGCCCCGTGAGGCCAGATAGCCAAGCCAGACTCGCCATCGGGTTTTGCCTGCAGTACCTGTAGATTTGGGTGAATTCCTCCCTTCTCCAGGTCCCCGAGACATCCTGAGGTTCCCGTACCTGCCAGGAGGTGACCTTCCTCAGTCACCTCGTCAGGCTGCTGGGAACCCTATAAGCAAGGTACCAGGCCTGTTCTTCCAAGGGGCTTTGTTGGCTTTTGTCAGGTCTACCTTAGTTCCTTAAAGCTGTCCGTTCCTATCTGAGTTTACACACGTGCCTCTCAGGTATCCCATTCCAGTCAAAGCCTTGCGAATATCACCAGTGTTTTTAATGGGTCCTCTTACAGGGAAAGCAGATAGATTCCTATTGAACTCATGCAAATAAACAGACTGCCAGGAAGTATCAAAATAGCCACGGAGAGTTTTTAAATTCTGGAGGGATCAGGTAGAAAGATAAAGTTTCAGTTCTGCTTATACAGGCAGTCATTTACTAAACTGTTGGCAGCTTATGGGCAACACTCGAAACAAAAAGCCACAAAATCATCTTCCTTAGTTTACGTAGTCGTCCTAGGTAACTAATACCTGTTCTGCTGAAATCTAGCTCTTGACTAGCTTAGGAGTAATAAAACAGTGACTAGAAATGACAAAAGACTGACAAATGACAACGGTTAAAGATCTGATGAGAGAGCTTACCCTAAGACAGTGGACATGAGGAAATTTGGATTATTTTTGTGACACAGAACATTCAGTCACAAAGTTTAGCATCATTCCCTTTGGCAGTGCTCTCCAGGTAAATAAATAAACAAATAAATAAATGTGTGCGTGCGTGCGTGCGTGCGTGCGTGTGTGTGTGTGTGTGTGTGTGTGTGTGTGTCAGTCAGATAAATAGGCCAAATTAGCCAAATATTTTCCCCGACGAGGAGAAAAAATTCCTCTGACAGGTTCCAGGGGCCCTCGGGAAAATATCAGAGTTAAGTAGAGGTATAAGCACCTTTTTGAACTTGATTCTGGGACGCCGTCAGAAGGAAGTTTCTTCGGCACTTGCCTCAATAAGATGATACGTTGCCAAGAAGCAATACTTATCCACTTAACCAGCATGACCACAAAATACCTCAAAGGCAAATACAGAAGGTTCCACAGTCGTGAGCAACGTTTAGCTTTTAGTCCTTTTACCGGGGGGATCTCATTTTCTTCAATACTCAGACGACTCCTTGAGACTTGAAGCATGAGAAACTGCTTTGATAAAACCATTAGAAAACCTTTTGCAATCTTTCAACACGAAGAGCAGCAGACTAACCGTTTGAGAAAACATTGTCTTGTTCGCCGAAAACAAAATTCGAATTTTGCCGTGTCCTTGATATCGAGACTCATTTGCTTTTATTTCACAGAGCATGACCATATCCGTTTTTCCACAAGCTTTCCACAACTTTCCTTACACATCCGTGTTCTCCCTCTTTAAAGAAACAGCTGTACTTTAGAACAAAGTTACTTCCTTTTATCCAAAGACCCGTTGTTTTTTTTTTTTTTAGCATGCACAAATGTTTTCCTCATGACTTCAAATACTTTTAGTTAAAATTCAAAATCGTTAGGAACTTGCAATTTTCAGTGAACACTGAGAAGTAGGCTATTGTAAGCCGTCACACTAGCCTTCTTTAGATGGACAAATTTATGAGCACCTTGACTAATTTCTGGAATCGTGTGCTTTAAGGCACAGTCCCACTAAGCACAGAATATGTCTGAACTGAGCAAAACTTTAAGATTTTAGGTGACGACAAAAATTCTCAGGCAGGCTGTCGGTGGGATTACACACTGCGACACACAATTAGTATTGAGCTGTTCGCTTGCTACACACTTAGCCGACTCATTCTTCACTATGCCAAACCTTGACTGAATGTGAGACAGAGTCAAGCCTCTAAGCATTTTATTCTGGGAAGATTTAGCAGATAACATCCACCTAAATGACTGCAGGTGAACGTAGGCAGCTGAAAATCCCAAGGACACGTCCCTTTCGGTTCCACTTAAATTAGCATTCACGCTTCACATCTTTTATTGGAATTTTCTGGAAGTTTTAGAACGCCCAATTTTCACAAGCGCTTGTCTGTAAATCCATTTTATTAGTACCATCCGGAGGTAGAAATAGATTTCTCATTGACCCACTTAGACACACACACCAACATACAGATTGAGATGTAATGTACTACAGCTAGCAATACTTTTCATGAGAGAACATATACACAGACAGACAGATAAACCGACACAAAGATTTGAGTTACTAATATATCCAATTGCCTTGCTTCCTTTTAGCTCATTTGACCCAAAGTGTCTCAGTTCTCAAGAATACACTCTGAAGGTGAGCAGTTGACATAACTGGGTAAAGGTTTCGACGGCCCCAGACTAACAGGGCTGAATGAAGGCTCTGAAATGATAGGGACTGTGTGTGTCCAGGGGGCTGGAAATAAAATGCAAGTACCATTCTAGCACCAGTCACTGAAAGCCAGGCCGTGCTGCGGAAGACAGATTTCTTCCGTTTTGGGGAGTCTAGTTTAAAAACAAAAGAGAACCTCCAAAATTTTGAAGATAATGAGCTCGATAAGTAGACTAGGTTTTCACCAAAAAGATTTAGAGAACGAGTCCCCTATTGTAGTAGTTCACAGGACTTTTGACTATTTTCTTTCCTTGCATTAAAATAGATTTGGCTGCATCACCTTATCAGACTGTCTACTTCTCTTGGGGGCCAAGCCTCTCCGTTCGAGAGTTTGTATTGAGGTCAGGCTTGTGGGCAGAAGAGAAGACACTTCTTCCTTTTCAGGCTCTGGGGACCGACATCCCTCCCAGTTCTTTAGAAAGGCAAGCCAGAGGCGTGTGTGTCTGGCTTTAACTTGAAGAGGAAGCTCCCACCTGGGAGAGAGAAAGACAGCCGTGCGACACACCCGGTCGGTCGGTCGGTCCGGTCGGTCGGTCGGTCCGTCGGTCGGTCGGTCGGTCGGTCGGCCTTTTCTCTGTGGGAGGGCGTCCCCTCGCTTCGCCCTGGAGCCTGGAAAGATTTAGCAGATACCATCCACTTCAATGCCTGCCGGTAAACTTAGGCAGCTGATTGTAGCAAGGACACGTCCATTTCGGTTCCACTTAAATCAGCCTTCGTGCTTAACATAACATCTTTTATTAGAATTTTCTGGAAGTTTTAGAACGATTGGTCATCACCTCCTCTGCCAGGCCCACTGGACTTGAGCACTCCTTACCAGCGTGGCCTGCACCTTGCCTCGATTCCCCTCTTGCCTTCCCACTGAGCAAGAGTCGCCTCGGAGCTCTGGATCTCGTGGGACCTTACCAGTGTGCTCCTCCTTTACGCCTTTTGGGAGTTTGGCTAGTTTTTGTGTACCCGCCCAGAAGTGGCACTCTTAGAGGATGCCAGGTAGTCAACAGTTCCCCTAGTTCCGTTGGATGCCTCGCTGGAAACTGGTTCACCCAGAGCCAGAGAAATGAAAGTCCAGGAGACTGAAAGTAGACCCGAGTGTTCCTATCCTTTCCCAGTCTGGAACTCTGGGCTGCTGCTGCTGCTGCTGCTGCTGCTGCTGCTGCTGCTGCTGCTGCAAGTCCCGTGTGTCCCGTCCACGGTGACAGCACAGCACGTCAACCTCACGCATGAAAGTAGATGACTCTCCCGATGAGAGGTGGAAGCTGATTTTCCTCACCAGAAATGGTTTACAGAGTCAACGTGCTAACGTGTAAGAGGCAGAGGCAGGCACCAAGAGAAAGAGACAAACAGTTCCTTCCGTCACTTGCAGTTTTTTTTCACTAGATCGTAAACTCCATAGGAAGGAGAACCATTTCCTTAGCTCTAATGCCTGGTCCAGACTAGCGACTGAAAACATATTTGGAGTGAACTGAACTCTGCATTGACTTTTTTTTTTTTTTTTTTTTTTTCCTTTGGTGTTGTCGTTTAGGTCCTTGGAACGCGGCAACCATTTTCGTGGCATTTCAGCAAGATGTCTCCACGGGATTACCAGAACTCCAATTTTGACTCTGATGTAAAATGTACATGTAGGTGCATTAAACTATCCGGGTGCCAGTGAGTCTACTGCAAACTCTTCCTCTCTGATTCTGATGCTTGATCCTTTAAGAGGCAGTTTTCGCACGGCTGCCCAAACGGCCTACATACGTGAGGGCTAGATGTGGACAAGCTTACTGAGAGTTCATAGGAAATCTTTCCTTGTGAACATTTTACTGACCCGGGTATTCGTCTCGTTGATTTACACTGCACATACCAGACAGGTAGGGTCTTTAAAAGTCCATATTTCTGCTTTGCTTTTCACGTTGAAAGAGTCCCAGTATTTTGGCCAAAGTATATACTTCAGGGAGTCCTTTTTTGTTTTTGTTTTTTGTGCCCACCCACCAGCCACCCCGTGCACTGTATTGACATCCGTGAAAAGTGTATCTCACATGTGTGTGGGGGTGGTGGGGGTGGGGGTGGGGGCGGGGGTTCAAAGTGCACATCCAAATATTGGAAGTCTGATACACTGCACTGTGTTCTGGAATAAGATGTAATATGCTCGCACCAGGATCACACAGACGGTATGCATCTGTAATAACTTCTCTGGAACCTATTCTATAGATTAAGATTCTTCTATTCAAACAAATACAAATATCAGATACGCTTCAGAGGAGTTGATGATGCTAACGGTCTAAGATTCAGAAATGAGAGGAGGCAAAATTGCTACCTCTGAAACTTGGAGAAACGAGGCACATAAATATCCGTCATGTAGCTGATAGGTATCCAGGATAGCCACACAAGATCGACGTCAAACCTCCATGGGGGTGGGGGGGAAACGCTTTTGAAATGTGAAAATAACCCGCGACTCAATGGCACAGCACACAGGCTGCTGTCCATTTATGCAGACACTTCCTGTCAGGAAGGATGGATCCAAGATCTGTCCATGAAAACCAAAGCAAAGGAAAGACTCGTGGATACCAGAGCAGACAAGAAGCACACACAGCAGAGGTCGAAACATGCGTTCATGCTAGAATCCAAACTTCTGATTGCGTGCCGTGTCACTGACGGAGGGCTCGCTGGAAATCCAGACGATGGTGCAAGAATCCGGGAAGGGTGATTCACAGGCGAGCATCCCGGAATAGTCCTTTTCCCCCTGACGAGCTACTTCCTCTCACCAGTCACCCGAGAACTGTACACGGAAACAACCTTGAGATACCGTGGCACTGCCATTCGATGGGCGGACGTATGTGAAAATCTAACCGAACCCCGATGCTTACCACGTTGCTGAGTTTGGAGCCGTGGGCTCTCTCGTCTCTGCTGGCGGCAGGGAGACTTCTGCGATCACCTCGGAGAGTGGTCCGCAACACCTAGTTTATTTGGAGATGCCAATGCACTCACCCATTCTGTGGGCATCGTAGGCGACGGTCATTCTCGCCATGCCAACTCTCCTCACGGAGACGTGTCCAGAAAGTTCACTGCAGTACTGCTGTTTTAACTGTGGAACCCTGGAACCAGTGCCCATTAGCAAATGGACCGTGCAAGAGGTTTGTTTGTCATCTTTGGTTGCCGACACGAATGAGTACAAGGTACGTGTACTACTTTGGCTTCCCCTCAGGAACCATGATGAGTTAAGAAATGGCCAAGCGATGTGCCCTGTGAGAAGGTTTCGTCGTTTCAGAACATGCCAAGCAAGACTGCTGTGACACATATACTAAAAGCCTAAGAACACACACGGGAAGGGTGAACACCCCAATCTGGCTCATGTTTACCTCCGCAGAAACAGGAGGCAAATGGGCTCAAGTGATGCACGGGAGGCCTCCATCGCCTCTGCCACGTGTTACTTCTTCCTGAAAACATATTCCATATGAGAAAAGTGGGTTTATGAAAGCTGAGTGGTGGTCGTTCTCCACACATTTTTGATATGCTTGCTACTTAACAACAGAAACCAAAATTTTATAGATTAAGGGGGAAAAAAAAAACAGGAAGTGATGTCTCGGCAAGCTAAGAATCCTTCTAAGTGTCACAAAAGCCACTGGCAATAATAAATACAGGAAACATCTCTGTATGCAGGAAAAGTGGGACGTATGCTTTATGCTTTCAGTCAAAGAAGGTATGAGACACAGAAATGCATTTTCACTGGGGGGGGGAGGGGAGGAGGAAGGGGGTTGGAGGGAGAGGGAGGGGCTGGTGGCAGAAAGGAAAGAGGGAAGGAAGAGAGGAATTGAGAGAGGAAAAGAAATGGTGTCCTAAAAGTGTGAGAGGCTGGTTCCTGAAAAAAGGAAATCTTTGGACGAAAGCTGAACATAAAGAAGAAAGTTGCAGAAGGGCTGTGAAAAGGAACCTTGGGAAAAGAATCGACGTGTGTGATCAGGCCAGCTACGATCTAAATGAGTTTCTTTAAGATGATTTTTAATAGCAGAAGTAAGCTGGCACAAGAATAAAATCTAGTTTTCTCTGTGTCAGGAAGACAAAGTGTCCTGGGACTATTGGTCTGCTCTTCCTATGTGAGAGACTGTGAAAGGGCTGGTGTGTGTGTGTGTGTGTGTGTGTGTGTGTGTGTGTGTGTGTGTGTGTGTGTGTGTGTGTGTGTTGTGTGTGTGTGTGTGTGTTGTGTGTGTTGTGTGTGTGTTGTGTGTGTTGTGTGTGTTGTGTGTGATGTGTGTGCATTGCCTTTAAAGGCATCGACTTTTCAAACGATTTTCCTGTGCTGGGTGTTGCCTTCATTGGGTCTTTCATTCGTTAAGAAAATGGAGTGTGCTTCCTAGTAAAAGAGCTGAGTTTTGCCAGCAACCGGGTCCCCTCCCGTATTTTGCCTGTGAAGACTTTCATTGTCCCTCTGGGCACACAGACAGCCAAGCATCTTTTTTCACAGTGTAGGAATGAATTAGCATGAGAATGGCCATCTTAAGGGCCAAAGAGCCGTTTTCTGAGTGCAGGACTCAGGAAAGGAGGAACTGGGTAAGGCTTGATAAACAGGTGTTGAAGAACAAGTTAATCATGGACACCGGGTTGCGGGCGGTTGCGACTCTGGTCAGCTTATCTTGCTGAACCACCCTAACATTTGAGGAGTGGTCTTATCTTGCTTTTGCTTAACCCCCAGGATGTAGCACAAGCCAAAATTTATGGAAAGTTACTGTGAGTCAGTGCTTTTCGAAAATGCCATAGAAACCCCTGGCTTTGAGTGCTCTGGGTCCTTGTGGAAACCCGCTGCGTCGGGCAGACACTTGGACCCCAGCTAGCTGGAAATAAACCTCGCTGTGTGACTTGCATTATCTTCTGTCTATTTGAAGAGGTGGTGGTCGACTCCGGACCCTAACCACAGTTATCCTAGTCTACGGAGTGTGTAAGTAAGTGCGAGTGAGAAAGAGAGGGAGAGGGAGCTGGAGAGGAGAGGGGGAGGGAGGGAGAGGAGAGGAGAGGAGAGGAGAGGAGAGGAGAGGAGAGGAGAGGGCGAGGGGGAGGCGGAGGGAGGGAAGAAACCAGAAACCTGTGTTGATACTTCAGACAAACTTACTCCAGTCCAATTCTAAGTGGCTAAACTGGTTTTGATTGTGTGAAGTTTCCACGGGAAACACTGTCCGACAAGATAGGCCTACAAAGCTTTCTGTGTGCTCTGTTTGTAGGTAGGGGTCCATCACTGCTTTGGAAATGATGTGGAACTCCTAGAAATCGGGAACGTTCTAGTCTCATCGGATCCCTGACGATGATGATTCTGTTACCCCACGATACGGCTGTCATCCAAACGGAGGCTCCCGTGGAAGGAACGAAACCTGGGCTTTGGGGACATGCCCTAGCTGACTGGCCCACCAAGGTGGCAGCAGCCACCGAATCCATAAAGCTGGTGGCCCAGGTGGATCCAGTGCATGCCTCTCTCCTACCAGCACACCAAACCCGATCCGAACCCCCTGGCTGTCAGACGCTCGACATCCTGATGTCTCTGCGACACAGAAGCAGCCTGGTCCCGACTCAGAGAGACATGAAGACGGGCTCCTTGGTGGGTGGGTGGGTGGGTGGGTGGTTGCAGACATCCACAGTCGGTCAGGGCCGTGGGAAACCCAATCCAACCCGGACAGTTTGTGTGCTGCCCAAAGAGACGGCTCAGCTCACCCCCACCCACAGAAGTTCTTTCCAACCTCACACGTTGACATATGTCCAAGTACTTCCTGTGATGCCCCGTGGAGCCAGAGCCCAGGGAGTCGACGCCTGGATCCGTGTTAACTAACCTTTAAACCCCCCACCCCCACCCCCCAAAATAAAATATAAAATAAAATGAAATGAAATATTACAAAGTGGGGGTGGGGGTGGGGTCAGGGGGAAGGCTAATCCACCTAGTGACCCGTCCGTCCGGCACTCCCGATCTGCCATCTCCGATTCCGCATGACTAGGAAGGGAAGCAGCCGCCGCTGCCATCGCAGAGCGGACCGCTTCCACCTAAGGGTCCGGACCAGGCCTGTGTGTCCTGAGAGATTCACAACCACCCTCCTTCGTATCCCTTAGATTTCCTCTCCTGTCGTCATCCTTCTGAGCACTGCACATGAGGCGTGGGGTCCCGGAAATCTCAAGCCCAGGCACCCTCCTGAAATGCCTAAAACGGTTGGGTTTCATCGGGCTGTCGCTCTTATACCAATAAGGGCCCTGAGGGATCCAACCCCGACTTAGGGGAGACGGCAGAATGACGGTCGGGGTCACGGGGCTCGTGGATGAAAACCGTCTTACCGACGGTCTGTGTTGCTCTACCGTCACGGGTGCTTGGTGTTATTTCCTGGAACCTTCGTACCCGTTGTTCCTCGCCATGATGTCAGCCTGGGAACGAAACCACAGACAGCACAATGCTTGCCTGCTGGACAGAGCGAATGAGCCATCTAGGCCTTTCCCTGAAAAAGATGCTCTTCCTTAAGGAAAGGAAATTGAGGATCCCTGATGAGGACAGTTGACGGATAGATAGTATAGTTCATCCTCTTCTCTCTCTCCCTCTCTCCCCCTCTCCCTCTCCCTCTGTCTCTGTCTCTCTCTGGCTCTCCCTCCCCGCTCCCCTCAGCCCCCACCCCCTTCCTCTTCCCCTCTTCCTTCCTTCCGTCTTGTCTTGTTGCTGCCCTGGACTTGTCACGGGCCGGGAATATCTCATCTCATCCGAAGTCATGTTTCAATCGCCCTCCTCCGAGGGGCATGACCTCCTTGGGAATGAGCTTTCCTAGCAACAGGGGACGGACGATGCCCTGACCATAAAAGGGCCTAGGTAAAATAGAAACATAAAACACACGTTACAGCTCTACAAAAGATCGTGACGAAAAGGGGGAGTGGGGGGCTGGTTAGGAAGGGGTGAGACAGCCAGCCCAAATCAAGCCACAGGACAGAGGGCTGCGGAACGGGGGCCGGGGGGACAGGGAGAGGATGCCGCTGGCCACCGGCTAGGCCGGCCAGGGGCCAGGTCGCTCGGTGGCCAGCTCCACATTTCTGACATGCAGTCGTTGCGGCCACTGTCCAGACGGACCCCAGAACCACTGCACCCCCCGCCCACACACCTTGTGTGGGACCAGCGTCTGGCCATCCCCCACGAGTCGTCTACCAGCCTTGTCTATGGACGGACTGACCAACCAACCACCCGTTCCCGGGCTCGCCCCGCTGGAGCCAGCCATCGTCCCAGGGGAAGGGAAACGACTTTTTTTTTTTTTTTTTTTTTTTCCCCCCTGGAGGCGGGTGTCCCCGGCCCCGCACCCTCCTAACCACGCCCCGTTTCTTGAGGCGGGTGGACATAGCGTTCCCGTGAACCGGGCCTGCCTGCTGGCGAAGCAGACCATTCTCGTCCCCATCCCAGGCCTCAAGTCCAGTCCTCCTCCCGGCTGGCTAGCATCTGTCAGGGCTCAAGAAGCCTTTCCGTCTCCGAGATCCGTCCTCTCGGTCGCTCTCCTGAGAGTTCTGAGGACTTGTCAGCGAGGAGGGGAGTTTGGCTTTGCTCATCCCCACCAAGGGTACCCTAGAACATCAACTGTTCTGTTCGAAAACACACTTGGGCCAAGGTCCCTGGCCAGCAGATCCCCTCGGCTTGAGGAAGTGATCTCTGAATCAGGCAAGCACGCCACCTAGTGACGAGAGAGAGAAGAGAGACGACAGAAAGGGAGGGTTTTTCTCAAGGCAGGGCAAGGAAGGAAGGAAGGAAGGAAGGAAGGAAGTCTTCCAAAGAAAACGGTTGTTATTTTTATTATGATTTTGGATGGGGTCACCTCCACGTGGGGACGAAAGTCTCCTCCTCCATCTCCCAGGTGGGTGGTTCCACCTTCTTGTGGGTGGGGAGGCATCCATGACCTATGTCTCTGACCGACCCAGGCTCAACCAGAAAATTCCTGACTGTCTGTCTCCCTGGCTAGAGTCGGGGCTGGGGTGGGCTGGGGGAGTGGGAGCGACCATGACGTGAGGCATGAAGCCGCGCTGCTGGGGTGAGTCCGCCTAGCCAAAGCGACCCCGCTGTCGGGCATGTGTTTTTCTTGCCCTTGCCCGCAGGTCCCAGAACGAACGGATCGAGCGGCCAGGGGCGGCAGGGCGGGGCCGCCGCCGCCACCGCCGCCCCCCAGCCTCAGTCCCCGGGCAGGCTGACGGTCACATCCGGGTCCCGCCCCCACCCCCACCCCCACCCGTTCCCCTCTGCCCTCTTCTCATTCAGAGGAAGGGGAAGGCGGGAGGTCACCGAACAGCCCTCCCTGTGTCGTCCACAAGCATCTCATCCCCTTGACCCCGCTCCGTCTGAGATACCAACTCGGCTTTTCCCCTGTGCAATTTCCCCGGGGACCAGGAGTTTAGTTCACCCCCCCCCCCTCGGCACGAAACCCCCAGCTTTCGGTTCCCACCGAGTCAGCCGGGCTCACTCGGGAGTGGGGGAGGGGAGGGTCAGGGACGATCGACTTCAGCGGGCTTCCTTCAATCGCTCCTTTCAAATGCAGAAACTTCCCCCCGGTCCAATTCAATGGGAGCATTTGACTTCCCCCTCGGGGCTTCTCTCCATTGAATGTCTCTCTTCAACTCCCCCACCCACAGGCTGCAGCATGCAAATGGCGGGGGGTGGGGGTGGGGGATGGGGGATAAGGGCGGGATCTCTTGAGATACGCCCCTGAAAGCGGAGACCGAACTCAGCCTCCCTTTCGTAACCCAGGCAACCCCGTGAACCCTTTGAGAATCCTGGGCGTGGAGGCTGACGCCATACAAGATGTCTTCCCTGGAAGGGTCGGGGTGGGGCTGTGGGGGTGCTGAGGGCGGTTGGTGTGTGTGTGTGTGTGACCATCCGAGTCAAAGGGGTTGGGGAAGGGAGGGGCCGGACGCGCTTTGCAGATCTCGTCGCCGGTTCGCATTCCTAGGCCGTACCCAGGCTCAGAGGGAGTGATCAGGGCCGAGGGAGGCCTGGCAGGGGGTGGCTCCTCCACCCTGGCTTGTGGGCCCAGAGATCACACTCACTCCTAAAGCAACGCTGTTCTAGGACCGGGTTTTCATCGTCCATCATCTTCCAGATCGATGGGGCTCCCGGCCCCCACCGCCACCGCTCCCCGCGGGAAGTCCTTGGTGTCATCCCACACGTTCACGGTGTTGTTTGGGCAGCCACATCTGGGGAGGTCTCTCTCCCTGTGCAGTAGGTGAAACTGTCAGGGGGAAGCGTTGTGTATTGCGCTCGGTTTTGGTCCCTCCCCGCCGCCAACAAGAATCGAAGGGCAGAGACACAGTCATGAAGCACAGTACAAGTTTTATTGATAGTTACCTAAAGAGTGAAGAAGTGTGGACGGCCTCAGGGAGGAGAGGCAACCTGAAAGGTTTATTATGTTTTATTGAAAGAGAGCAAGTTGGAGAAAGGGGTGGCTGAGGGAGCCATGCCATTCAAGCTGTGTAGCAAAACTCAGGCTGGAAGAAGACCCCCACGAAGCAGGGGCCTTTGCAGCCGGCTCCCCCTATTACCCACCTTGATTTCGCTTTTTTTTTATTATACTCTTGGCCTTGCTTTGACCTGCCTTTTCGCTAAGGGTTAACTAACCTCTGCCGAGCAGTGTGGAAAGGATGAGAACATAAGTTTCCCAGGAGCTTTTCAGGACAGTGCTCCTGAAGAACGGAACACGCCGGGGCCCAATGGCGATCTCAGCATAAAGTACCGAAACCTACCGTCAGTCAAACATTGACCACCCCATTTCCACTGAGAATACCCCCCTTTTATTGTTACCATGCTAGTGAAACTAGTGATGGAGAGTTTTATAGAAATAGAGTTACGAGAGAATATTGACTTGAATAACCCTGTCTGACACTTCATCAATCTTCTCATCTTTTCTTCCTTCCCTCTGCTACTTCTATTAGCTTTTTTTCTTTCTTCCTTCCTTCCTTCCTTCCTTCCTTCCTTCCTTCCTTCCTCCCTCCCTCCCTCCCTCCCTCCCTCCCTCCTTCCTTCCTTCCTTCCTCCCTCCCTCCCTCCCTCCCTCATGACAGCCCTTGACTAGCATTTGTGCCTTACACGTGAAATCAACAAATCCCATAATTTTTCAAGAAGTAAAGATACTGCAAGACAAGTGCTGGGCCTGGAAGCCACAGGGCATACATCTGCCAAGAAGGAAAAAGCTAACCTTTTCCAAGAATATGGCTTCTCTCTCACTTACCCAAGAATATGGCTTCTCTCTCACTTACCAGCTTTACATCTCCCTGTATGGCCCCGGAAGATGGCTGGCTAGCCAGAGACGGGTAAGATTCGTCAAGGGAGGAACAACCTAAGACAGGCACGGTCGTAGGCAGGGGGGCCGGCAGGCAAGAAAATGGGGACCAACAGAGGGGAGGCTTAGAACCTCCCCCCTCCCCCCACCCCCCAGGGTTGAGAGAAACCTTCTGCAACCTTGGATGTTTTGCTGCCCTCGTCTGGTTTGGATTAAGACCTAGTCTATAGGCACAAACCTGATCATCGACACTTGCTCTCTTACCGCACTCAATCATGCCTTCCTTCTATCTATCTCTTGCATTTACCTACTACGTCAA
>NC_080036.1:2945859-2970859 GCF_030020395.1 Manis pentadactyla | reverse complement strand
ACAGGCTGACGGCATGAGCGGTCACTCACGGCTGGGGGCCACGAGCTTGTGCCTGTGGGCCTCAGGCTCGCCCTTTTGCCTCCCTGTTCTCGCGTGCCACTGGAGGCGCACAGCGGCAACTCATCAAACAAAGCACGCCAGAGAGCTAACAAAAGGAGCCAGTGAGACGGTAGCCTGGCCAAGACGGCCACGGCACCCCCGCGTCCTTGGCTCGGCCCACCGCAGCAGTCACACGCCCACGCGTCTCGCCAGCGCACCAGCCCCGACGGGGACGGCGCCCGACGGAGTCGGCCCCCCCGCGGCACGCGAGCGGGACCGACGAGGCACCCTATCCCCGGGCCGCACAAAACCCCCTTCCCCCCACACACCCCCACGGTGTGTGGTCGGGGAGGGGCACGGGCCGGGCGTGCCTCCCTTACCGCCTCGACCCCCCACTCGTTCACGGGAACTTCTGCAAGGCACTCACAACTCCACTCACTCCACTCCACCGCGGCAGCAAGCCGAGCAGGGGAAGCTTGCTGGGGGAAGGGAACGACACCGCCACTCGGCCTCAGGCACCTGACGGGCGACCTGGAGCGCTCCAGGAGCACCACAAGAGGACCGAGCAACACACGCCGGCGGGACCCGGGAGAAGGGCTCGCCGCGTGGCGGCGTGGCGGCCTCCCTCCCCTACCACGGGAGAGAGGCCCGCCCGCCAGGACACGGCCCACAGGCCAACGCGAGGGTGTCCGCTGCGTCCAGGGACCCCGGGCCCGCCCACGCCGTGAGGCAGAGGGCGGGAGGACGAGATCGGGCCGGACTCCGCACGCCCCTGGCCTCTCTTCCTTTCTCACCCACACCACGCAGCCCAGCAGCAGATGTGGGGGCGTGGGCGGGGACAGGGCAGGAGGCGAGGGGCCCCGCGCGCGCACAGCGAGAAGAGCAGTCCCGTTCGCTCCGAACGTCTGTCCCTCGCTCCGGCGCGGTTCAGGCCCGGCCCAGGAGAGCGCGAGATCGCCACATCGATCAGGAGCACACGGGGACGACGCCCCCGCCGCGTGTGGGAGGAGGGCAGCCCGCCGAGGCCAGGAAACGACGACGGGGCCTGCTTCCCCCGGAGTCGGTGCAGTCGAGAGAACCCCACGCCAGACAAGCGCCCAACACACGAGGCACAGAGCCTCCAGGGTGGGTCGTGGGGGAGTCCATCACGACACAACCGCAGGCAGGCGGGGAGAGCACCACGCAGGGCAAGAGGACCCGGACACGCGCGCACGCGCACGTCTCCTCCTCCCCCGCCGCCCTTGGGTCACCAGGCACCGTGAGGGTGCGCACCCAGATCGGGACCTCCCTGGGCGCACGCGACAAGAGCCAGCGCACAGGCACACGCGGGTGGCGACCTCAGGGAATGCAGGAGCGGAGCCGGGCATCTATCCGGCCGCACACGCTCAAGAAGCCCGGAGCCGTGCCACGCACGTCCAAGAGAGGTCCCAGAGTCCCTCAGCGACAAGCACCGAGTGACAGGGTGTCAGCACCTCTCTGCAGGTACAATCGGACCGCCTCTCGAGAGAGGAATCACAGGGCCACCCCACGGACAGCGGGGTCCCCCCATGACGAGCGCGTGGCCTGTCCCCACCGGGCCCAATCCCCCCAGCATCACACCACTGTCACCAGGGCTCCAGGGCTCCCGGGGCCATCTGGTCGACCCTTGGGGGGGGTTGGGAGGTTGAAGTGGGCTTGCGGGAAAGGGAGGGGGAGGGGGAGGGGGAGGGGGAGGGGTCAGACAGTCGGCGGGGCGCGGGTCGGTGGGTGACAGCAGGGAGGCCCGGGGACACGCGGCAGCGGCAGCGGAGTCGGGGTCGGGATCGGGATCGGGATCGGGATCGCGATCACCCTTCCCTTTCCCAGCCGCCGGTCGGTCCCCACATCCGGGAGATAAGTCGGCGGGAGGGGAGGCCTTCAAAGAGACGAGACTTGTGTAAAAGAAAGGAAACAATGCCGGGCCGGCCGGGCCGGGCCGGTCCTTCCACACATACGGAATGGAGGGGCAAGGGGCCGTATCCCTCTCCCCCAAACGTGAGCGCCTACAACGAACGGATCCCACACGAGGGACTGCGGGCAGGCCCCTGGAGCCCCACGAGGACCACCCCGTACGCCACGGGGCCCAGCCCCACCTCCGGAGCCGGACGCCGAGCCGAGCGAGCGGAGCGGGGCGGGGCGGGGCGGGGCGGGGCGGAGGCCCGGGCAGACGTGTGACACGCACGGAGGAGGGCCTGGCCACGGAGAAGGAACAGAAAGGGCGGCGCGGCACAGCGCGCGACCACCTCTCTCTCTCTCTCTCCTCCCTCTTGCGTCTACGTCTCCCTCTCCGCCGCAGCCGTCTCGGTCGGCCGGCGGGTGGGTAGGTGAGTGGGTCCCCGCGGGCGGAGGGACACCGGCGCTGGCTGCTAGTCGACCCGTTCGGGCGGCCTCCCAGGGCCCAGGCCACCAAGGGAGCGACCGAGCGTGCGTGGCGACAGTCACCAACCGAGAAAGCGAATCCGCGGCCCCAGTCTCCGGCGAGCGCAGAGCGCGCCGGCGTCCCGGCACGACCGGGCCTGCAGCGCCCGCTACCCGCGTCCTCCTGGAAGTCCGCCTCGGGGAACCGTGGCCACGTCCTGTCCCTTGCCCGGTGTCACCGCAGCTCGAGAGGGAACAGGCCGCATAAAAGCGGCCGGCAGGTGGCGCCCGACAACCGGCGCCGGTCGGTCCGTCAGCGGGACGGATCCGGATCGCAGGGCCGGCGAGAGCTCGCCATCGGCCGCCGTGAAGGTCCCCCATCCATCCGATCCCGGGCCGCCCCGGGGCTCCCACCCACCCACCCACCCGCACGTGAGGGTAAACACAAAGGGAGGAAGGAGGACACCCACCAACGGAAACTCATCCCATCCCACGCTCTCGCCTAGGAAGAAGGAATACCGTCAGAAATGGCCACCCACCCTGAAGTACAGGTTTCGGATACTATTTCGTCCTCTTAGAAAAGTAAATAAATAGAAAGGCAGTTCCCCGGTGGCGGTCGCCAATAGGTTCCTCACCACGGTATAAAGGTCATAACCAAGTGCGGGCAAAGGGGTCGGTTTGTGTGCATACCGAGGATCAGAGCCTAATTTGGCTACCTACCCAGAAAACGAATTAAGATACGACATGAAGAAAACTTCCACCGTCAACGTCCTCCTCTGCGAGAGTCATTCCAGAAGCGGATCGTCAGAAAACCTCAACAAAGATCCTGGCGGCGCCGTGGCAGCTGTCGCTGCCTTCATCCCGCCGCTTCCTGGCCTCGCCGTTGGAAGGAAGGAAGAAGGAGGTATCTAAGCGGGCCCGTGCGTACAGTCCAACAACGGACTTGACCGCATCGCTATTGTCGGAACTCAACCCACAATCAGGAGGAGTGCAAGCCGCAGCGCTCCAAAGTCGTGAGACTGTAGACTATCTACCGTGAAAAGAACATAATGGGATGTGGACCGTTCCCAGGGATGCGCCGTGTGTTTTCTTTCATTCGTCTGATTTCTCTCAAACCGTTCACGTGCAGTTAGACAATATCCATCCTGTGATGGATAAGTTTTCACCAATGCCTAGGGGGTAGGTACCTCGCTGGTTTTCTGGGTTTCACCGGACAGGGCCGGTAACCGTAGGTCTGCTTTCGCCCTGTGTCCGTATTCCCATTCTGTGAAGGTGCGAACTCGCCGTCTGATCAGCCGCAGTCTGCTAAAACCTACATACACAGGCTTTTAGGTTACTCTACAAGAAGTTATGTCAGAGAGAGAATCCATCTTCCCGTGTTCTCTCCCGTCTGCTATACCTCTATAGCTTTTCTTCTTCCTTTCCTTCCTAATGACAGCCCTTTCGTAGAATCCGTGCCTCATATCGAAAATCACCGAGTAGCGTCCTCCTTTCCGAGCGGTAAAGATACCTCAAGACAAAGGCCGGGCACAGAAGCCACAGGGCACACATCTGCAAAGAAGCCAAAAAGCTAATAACCCCTTTCAAAGAATACGGCTCCTCTCTCACTCACCGACTTCACAGTTGCCCGTATATGGCCCCGGAAGACGGCGGCGGCGGGTTAGCCAGAGACGGGTAAGATTCCTCACGGGAGGAACAACCTATAAGGCAGGCACAGGTCGCAGGGGGGCGCCATCAGGCGAGAAACTGGGGATCCACGGAGGTGAGGCTTAGAGCCTCCCCCCCACCCCACCCCCCGACCCCCCGCCGTTTGGAGAGGAATCTTCTGCGTCCGTGGATGTTCTGTGCCCCTTGTCTAGCTCGGATTAATACTCAGTCTACAGGCACAGACCTGATCGTCTACATTCGCCCTCCCTCTGACAGCACTAAACTATGTCTCCTGCCTTCGTCCTGCATCTACCGACCACTTCAGCATTTTATTAAAAACTGAAAATAAAAAGTAAGGAAGGGAGAGACATGTGGGATTCACATATAAATCGAGTATTAAAAATCAATCGAAACCATCATAGCCGACTGGACGGTTGAGAGTTCACCAGGCGTGATCAAAACCGAACGCGTCCGTGATAACGACTGCCCTTAGCCACCGTTCACCAGGTAAGAACTTAGTCACTGGGTAAGAACTAGGTCACCGTGGAACACCTTGTTCGTCATGCTGCAGAAGATGGGAGACCCTCGAGGATGAGGCTGGGGCTTGATGGATGACTGCGCATCGAGTCCCCTCCACAGAATGTTACCGCTGTTAACAACCATCCGATCGACACATAGGAGAGGTGCCCTCTCAAAAAAATAAGAAGAATAAAAAATAAAAAATAAACACTGATCAGTGAGCAAAACACTCTCTGTAAGGCCATTCTTTAAATATTGAGGCTCCTGAAGACATGCTGACGGTTCCCTGCCAGACGTAATCGTACAACTAGAGCCAGTGCAAGAGGAAAGGTGAAATAGGAACTTCTCAGGACCAGAATGGTCGGAGCTGAACCCGGAAACAGCTATCGTCTGAATATATGCTAAGATGATCTCCCGAGAGAGAGCAGCATTCACGTAGCAGACGGCATTAGCAACGCAGCACGTGTGCAACACTTGGTAGGACGACAGATGACCGAGACTTGGTTTACTTGAAGAGCGTGGCATGACCATACGTACCCCTGATAAGCTCAGCTTCCGGTGGTGGTTGGAGATGGCGTTCCCAACAAATCTAGGGCAGAAGCAGCCGTCTAGGAATCCCAGATCCCGCCTTGGGGCGGGGAGAAGACTTGACTGTTCCTTGGGATGGTGTAAGAACGAGTTCTTGGAAGCTCGGAAAGAGCGCCCCGTGTAAGCCGGTGAGCCAGCGAGGCTGTGAGCTCAAATCCCAAAGGAAACCACCTTCTTAACCAGGGCAGTATCGCGAGTAACAGTTTTTGGCGAAAGGCTTGGGTTAAGGAGGTTGGATGGATGGTAGGGGGGGGAGAACTCGGAGGGAGATGGTGGAGAAAAGAGCCGTTTCCAGAATCTGTGTCACAACGGGAAACTGAGGGGGGGTCGGGGCTGCCAGGGTGGGAATTGGGGGTAGCGAGGGGTGTGTCATCGAGTGGGTTTGCAGGTGCGCTAAATTAAAAAGACATTTTTCGACAGGCTGTCACCGTACACGTGCACACAGTCCATTTCCCCTCTTCGTTCCTTTTGCTCCTGTCAGCTTCTAAACCCTCAACTCTCCTGAATATCGAGAGCTCACCTTCCACCTTACATCACAGACAGTGCTTCAGCCATCAGTTTGCAAGCTCTCTCCTCTGGGACCTCTCAGATTTCTGCAGGTGAGCTGAGGGACACAGAGACCCTGTCCTCGGGGACATCATTACACGGTTTTGTCCCCCTACCTCCAGAACCGGTGTAATGACTGAATCCTTCTCTCACCCACACTCGAAAGAGGTCTAACTCCTGGGAGGACTCACACGTTCAGCTCGCCTTTCCGGCGCAGGCCAAGTTGGAACTGAGTTCACCTGCAGCTGGTGTGACAGCCAACGTGCCGTGTAGGTAAGTTATCACTTTTATGCTCTTCTTTTTTGGTCCACTTGGGCTCTCACTGACCTGGCATGCCACGTGGCCCTCTCCCTGCAACGCTGCTTAATGAGGAGAGAGAGCTAAGGCAGGAAGGAGCAAAAGAAGCTAAACTGTGCACCAGCTCCGTGACACGGTACCTCAAGAGGGCATTTTAGTAAGTCTGTATCATAGCACAGTAAATTATCTCTCTGAACGAACTTGAGGGAAACAAGTGCATTCCCTCCACTCCATAGGTCCTCAGCATCGAGTCCCCTCCACAGAATTTTATTGCTGTTAACAACCATTTGATCAATACATAGGAGAGGTGCCCTCTCAAAAAAAAAAAAAAAAAAAAAAACTAGGCTAAAATCTCTTGGACGTAAACATGAGCGACTTCTCCATGACCATTATCTCCCCGGGGCAAGGGAAACAGAAGCAAAAAAAAATGAACAAGTGGGACTATACCAAGCTGAAAAGCTTCTGTACAGCAAAGGACACCACCCATAGAACAAAAAGGCATCCTACAGTATGAGAGAATATAGTCGTAGGTGACAGATCCGATAAAGGGTTGACCTCCAAAATAGACTAAGAGCTCACGCACCTCAACAGGCAGAAAGCAAATAATTCAATGAAAAAACGGGCACAGGATCGAAACGGACATTTCTCCAGAGAAGAAAATCAGATGGCCAACAGACACAGGAAAAGATGCTCGCTCCACATCGCTCATCACCGTCAGAGAAATGCCATTTAAAACCACAATGAGCTATCACCTCACACCAGTCAGGATCGCCACCATCCAAAAGACAAACAACAACGAATGTTGGCTGGCGAGGTTGTGGAGAAAGGGGAACCCTCCTACACTGCCGGTGGGGATGTATATCAGTTCCACCATTGGGGGAAGCAGTATGGGGGTTCCTCCAAAAGCTCAAAATAGAAATACCATTTGACCCGGGAATTCCACTCCTAGGAATTTACCCTAAGAACGCAGCGGCCCAGTTTGAAAAAAGACAGATGCACCCCTATGTTCATCGCAGCACTACCTACAATAGCCAAGAAATGGAGGCAACCTAAGTCGTCCATCCGTAGATGAGTGGATAAAGAAGATGTGGTATGTAAACACAGTGGACTATTATTCGGCCATGAGAAGAAATGGTGCTAGAGGGTATTATGCTCAGTGAAATAAGCCAGGCAGAAAAGGACAAGTATCAAACGATCTCACTCATCTGTGGAGTATAAGAACAAAGAATACAAACTGAAGGAACAAAACAGCAGTCGACTCACAGAACCCAAGAATGGAGTAACTCGTTACCAAAGGGAAAGGGACTGGGGAGGGTGGGTGGGAAGGGAGGGATAAGGGGGGGAGGAAGGGGAGGCATTACTATTAGCAGACATAATGTGGGTGGAGGGGCACGGGGAGGGTCATACAACACAGAGAAGACAAGTAGTGATTCTGTAGCATCTTACTACGCTGATGGACAGTGACCGTCGGGGTGGGGGGGAGGGGGCGGACTTGGTGATGGGGGAAGCCTAGGAAACATAATGCTCCTCATGTAGTTCTTCATTAATGATATCCCCACCCCAAAGAAAAGGAAGGAAGGGAGGGAGGCAGGGAGAAGAGAGGGAGGGAGGAACAGAAGAGAGAGAGAGAGAGAGAGAGAGAGAGAGAGAGAGAGAGAGAGAGAAGAGAAAGGGGGTGGAAGAAAACAGAGAAAGAGAAAGGGAGGGAAAAAGGGAAGGAGAAAGGATGAGAGAGAGAGAGAGAAAGAAAAGCAAAAGAAGGAAGAAGAAGAAAGAGGAGGCAGAAGAACAGGAAGAAGAAGAAGAGAGAGAAAACAGCAAAGAAGTAGAAGATAGAAGAAGAAGAAAAGATGTAAAGAACAAGAAGAAAGAAGAAGGTAAGAAAGGACACCAAGAAGAAAGAAAAGAAGAGCAAGAACAACAACAACAAGAGCAAGAAGAAGAACAAGCACAAGGAGTAGCATTTTCCTCTGGCATTGAAAGAAAAGAGTAAGCACGCACATACACGCAAGCACGCATGCATACGCTCACGCGTTCATAGGCGTGCGTGCCCGTGTACCCATAGACACCTATACCTGTGAGTCCACGTGTATGTATACCACCACACGGTGGGTGTTCTTTGTAAGGACACGTTTCTCTTCCTAAAGACTTAGGGAGGGACAGGCAAAGTCACCGGAATCGCCACAGACGGCCTTGTCAGGAAACAGGAATAAAGGAAAGGCTCCAACCCCACGGAGACCTCGTCGTGATGTCGGCCGATGGACAGACGCACGAACCAAACCGGCCTGAACCCAGCAGAACTCCGGGCACATGTGTTTGGCAGGAACACAGAGAGGAGCGGGCGGGAAAGAGAAGAAGGCCGGTCAGCGTACTAGAAGGGCCCCAGAGAGTAAACCAGTGAAAAGATAGAAAGCGCCAAGGCCAGGAGCAAGTTGGCCTAGAAGTGTGAATACTCCCCAGGCAAAGAAAAGCATCTCAGCCGTAGCCTGTGCTTTCCTCGTGTCAGTGAGCACATACCAGCGTCAGACTGACTTGAGCACCTGCCCAAAGGCCCAGCCTCTTCAGGAAGAATTCTGTCTTAAAGCTAAGATTGCATTTTAATCAAACCGATGGCGCCTCAGCCCCCACTGGAGGCAAGGCAGACCATCTTGACTGATATGTTTCCACACAGAAGCTGATTACCCAGGAGAGGGATCAACGAAGTATATTTTCTGGAGGAGGAGGAGGGAGGGAGGGAGGAAGAAACTTAATGTCTGAACAAAGATGAATATTCTGGGGGCACTTTGGCCGGTCCGCAACCGGCCCGGGGTCGCGCAGCATTCCTGATCATCGTCCACTGCCTAGCCTATGAAATAAAAACCAAAAACCCGACTCTGAAACCGTAGGTGCGCTCCTCTCTCTGAGGTCGCCTGCACTTTCTAAGCTCATGCCTTCAAACTTTATCTCACACTCCCCTCTCTCCAAGTGTACACTTGCTCTCTTCCAATAAAACGGAAACCTCTCGGGGCGAGGGCGCCCCTCCTCCCTGAGGTGGCCTGCACTTTTCCTCTCTTTCAGTCACTTACAATAAAACGTTTGGTCTGCTGCTTCATTACCGTGTCTCTGCCCTTCCATTCTTTGTGGCGGCAGAGGCAAGAGCCGACCGAGGAAAATACACAACGCCCCCGCCCTACCCGCAAAGGTGTGCCAAGGCCACTCAAGGGAGGAAAGCCCTGACCGACTGCCTCCCTGCCCAAGGGGATCGGGGCGGTCAGACATCCACGCCCTCCTGGAAAAAGACGCCAGGGGCGGGGGTCGAGCCAGCCAGCCAGCGAGCGAGCAAAACCAACCTGCGGGACAATCTTCACCAAAGCCCCTTGACCTCACACATCACACACACACACACACCACCTGGAAACGGGTCCCCACGCTTCCCCCGTGCAAGTGCAGTGTGCAACCGGAACACCTGGGACACGCTTTTGGGGGGTGGGAGTTGGGGGGGTGGGCCGGCCCCCCAACCCACAAACTCCCCTTCGGGCCCCGCACCCTCCTAAACATGCCCTGTTTCTTGAGGCGGGCGGACACAGGGATCCCGTTCACCGGGCCCGGCTGCTGCTGGTGAAGCAGACTCCTCCTGTCCCTGTCCCAGGCCTCAGTCCAGTCCCCTCCTTCTGGCTCGCATCGGTCAGGGCTCACGAAGCCCTTTGATGTCTTCTGACATCCATCTCCACATCTCTCCTCTCTCTCTCTCTCTCTCTCTCTCTCTCTCTCTCTCTCTCTCTCTCTCTCTCTCTCTCTCTCCCTCCCTTCCTCCCTCTCCCTGTCGGTCCCCAGAGAGTTTTGGATTTGTCAGTGGGCAGCAGGGAGGAGAATCCTTGAAACTTGAAAAAGTTAAGCAGGCGCGCCACCTTCCGTCACCAGAAACCATGGGTCTGGAGGCTGTGACTATCTAGCCAAACCATACTCAGCTCATTTTACGTCCTGAGGAGTTAGCTTCATAACCATCCTGTTGGAAACCCTGTGACCGATGGGACAGAAAAGTGAGTGACAGCACCATTGGTGGCCAGACACAGCTGAACCAAAATATGTTAGAAAATCCCACGGGTTGAAAGCGAGGGCTCCGAAAAATCACTGCCAGCCCTCAGGGTAATGACGACCTAGAAGAACTTTGGCCACTAGGAGGAGCATTCCAACTAGAATCTAAGCAAAGTCTTCCAGATCCCAGCATAGCCTCGAAGAAAGCGTCGTTACAAAAAGCGAATGACAAATAAGCCTTGAGAGGATATGTATGAGGGGAGAAAATATGGGGGTGGGGAGATGTGAAGTCAGTGTGGGGGAGAAAGGAAGGACTGTAATGCTGAATGTAACTCCAACTGCTACTTTATTCCTTTCCACGGCCACCAAGGGGAAATCTGGTAGGGACCAGAGCCGGTAGATAGAGAGAGCATCCTGGGAGGACTGGCAGAAGCCCACATCTTTGCCGGAAGCAGCTCTTCCGAATCTGTGTCTGTAGGGTCCAAGCAAGGCAGGGAAGTAACACTGTCTCTTCCTTTCCAAATCCAGACATATTTGTTAAGGAGGAGCCTTGGTCTCCCAGGAATAGCCACTGCCTTCTTACCATTTCTTTCTTTCTCTTTCTTTCTTTCTTCCTTTCTTTCTTCCTTCCTTCCTTTCTTTCTCTGTCTCTGTCTCTCTCCCTCCCTTCTTTCTTTCTTTCATTGTTTCTCAGAACATCCTACACCTGGGCTTGGCTTTCTGCCTACCTGGCACCTATGGCAGGGTGGGTGGGGCGTCCATTCTTCCCTGCTGCTGTCTCTGCCAGTGGCTCTGGAGCCTAGGAAGGTCATGTCCTCTGCACCCTCTTTGGGGAGTTCCACTCCTTACACCCAATGGGGTGTTTTTCAATAGTGCCAAAGATATTTCACCTCTGTCCTGGCTGGAAACCGACAAGATATTTTCAAAGAAAGAAGACTGAGTAGTTTCGGAGTCACAACTTGACAAGATCGGAAGGTGATATTCAGCACCCCCTAGGAGTTTTCTGGTGAAGGGTCTTCTTGACCCTGAAGGACAGTGAGAAACTAGGTACCCAGAGGGAAAGAACCCCATGGAGGATAACGTAGGTGGAGAAAGCTAGGAAGCCTTTCCAGTGGCCACCCGATTCTTTGAGTTGACGATGCCAGGGTTCTTGTTTGTGAAGTCCAAGAATGAGTTTCACAGACACCCAAGGTAGGAGAGCCAGGGAGAGGCTTTCTTTGTTTAGAAATAAAGTGAGAGAGGTGGGGGGGGGGTTGGGCGGAAGGGGCTCTTGGCTCACCCCAGGAGGGAACAAGAGAGCCTGCGGTGGTGTGTTGTCTAGGGGATTTAGAGGCAGTGGAGGATTTTTGAGAATTGAGGGCTTAGGGTGTGGACTTGCACCACCTGCCCTGTGCTGCCCTGCCCTCAAGATGGGCCGGCTGGGTTGCTGTCTGTCTGCCAGGGCTGTTGACAGTGAAGTCACGGGTTATGCTGAGATGCCTTTGCCGAACGCTCAAAACATTCAAGGCCGAGTCGCTCCTGGCCTTCTGACCTGGAACTGATCTCACTGAAGATGTCTACATTCCTAGTCTAGTGTCTCGACCCTAGAGAATTAGTGTGACCTCGACTCTGCATACCGCTGAACACAGAGTTTCGATAGGGACTTGACATGGATTGTGACATGGCTTCGACCGTGAATGTCTTGCCTTGCTTTCTCCGGAGGCCCTCACCCTACTGTGTCTAAGCCCACGGGTCCCTGTCTCATTCCCCCCTCTACAGATAGAGACCCTAGCTGCTGCTAGGGAAAGGGGGGCGACGACGACCGCTCTGGCTGCTTCATGCTGAGAAGGGGTGCACTAAAGGGCGCAGTCAGGTCTCCATCAGCGGTCAGTTGAGGAGGCCCTCGGAAGACGGGCACTTCTATTCCGGGTTCCATTTCTATGACTATTTGCAGTTTTATGGCCTCTAGGCAAGGTAGAACCAATGGCGTTATGAGGTTAAATAGCAACATCTGCAGTTGGATCTTCCATTCCGGAAGGACCAACGTGATGAGATGAAGAATGCGTGGTGGAATATGGGAACCGGAAAGAGCGAAACTTTAATAGAAATGATGGGGGGAGAAGAACAACAACTAACACATCTGGAGAATCGTAGCCAGATATTTTCTGGGGAAACTAGAATTCTGAATTCAGTTTATGTCCCCATGACTAGTACTAGGATGTAGTACAGATAAAGGCCGCGTGATTGAAACGATACTACTCTCCCCTAGAAAATAACTAATCTTTGGCTCGATTATTTGCATAAACGCATCCAGAAGAGCAATCGATTACGTAGGCTTTTTTAAATGGGCTTTGCTGGCACTTTTCACAAGGAATTTCAGATGGAACTTTCAAAGGCCCCGTGAGGCCAGATAGCCAAGCCAGACTCGCCATCGGGTTTTGCCTGCAGTACCTGTAGATTTGGGTGAATTCCTCCCTTCTCCAGGTCCCCGAGACATCCTGAGGTTCCCGTACCTGCCAGGAGGTGACCTTCCTCAGTCACCTCGTCAGGCTGCTGGGAACCCTATAAGCAAGGTACCAGGCCTGTTCTTCCAAGGGGCTTTGTTGGCTTTTGTCAGGTCTACCTTAGTTCCTTAAAGCTGTCCGTTCCTATCTGAGTTTACACACGTGCCTCTCAGGTATCCCATTCCAGTCAAAGCCTTGCGAATATCACCAGTGTTTTTAATGGGTCCTCTTACAGGGAAAGCAGATTCCTATTGAACTCATGCAAATAAACAGACTGCCAGGAAGTATCAAAATAGCCACGGAGAGTTTTTAAATTCTGGAGGGATCAGGTAGAAAGATAAAGTTTCAGTTCTGCTTATACAGGCAGTCATTTACTAAACTGTTGGCAGCTTATGGGCAACACTCGAAACAAAAAGCCACAAAATCATCTTCCTTAGTTTACGTAGTCGTCCTAGGTAACTAATACCTGTTCTGCTGAAATCTAGCTCTTGACTAGCTTAGGAGTAATAAAACAGTGACTAGAAATGACAAAAGACTGACAAATGACAACGGTTAAAGATCTGATGAGAGAGCTTACCCTAAGACAGTGGACATGAGGAAATTTGGATTATTTTTGTGACACAGAACATTCAGTCACAAAGTTTAGCATCATTCCCTTTGGCAGTGCTCTCCAGGTAAATAAATAAACAAATAAATAAATGTGTGCGTGCGTGCGTGCGTGCGTGCGTGTGTGTGTGTGTGTGTGTGTGTGTGTGTGTCAGTCAGATAAATAGGCCAAATTAGCCAAATATTTTCCCCGACGAGGAGAAAAAATTCCTCTGACAGGTTCCAGGGGCCCTCGGGAAAATATCAGAGTTAAGTAGAGGTATAAGCACCTTTTTGAACTTGATTCTGGGACGCCGTCAGAAGGAAGTTTCTTCGGCACTTGCCTCAATAAGATGATACGTTGCCAAGAAGCAATACTTATCCACTTAACCAGCATGACCACAAAATACCTCAAAGGCAAATACAGAAGGTTCCACAGTCGTGAGCAACGTTTAGCTTTTAGTCCTTTTACCGGGGGGATCTCATTTTCTTCAATACTCAGACGACTCCTTGAGACTTGAAGCATGAGAAACTGCTTTGATAAAACCATTAGAAAACCTTTTGCAATCTTTCAACACGAAGAGCAGCAGACTAACCGTTTGAGAAAACATTGTCTTGTTCGCCGAAAACAAAATTCGAATTTTGCCGTGTCCTTGATATCGAGACTCATTTGCTTTTATTTCACAGAGCATGACCATATCCGTTTTTCCACAAGCTTTCCACAACTTTCCTTACACATCCGTGTTCTCCCTCTTTAAAGAAACAGCTGTACTTTAGAACAAAGTTACTTCCTTTTATCCAAAGACCCGTTGTTTTTTTTTTTTTTAGCATGCACAAATGTTTTCCTCATGACTTCAAATACTTTTAGTTAAAATTCAAAATCGTTAGGAACTTGCAATTTTCAGTGAACACTGAGAAGTAGGCTATTGTAAGCCGTCACACTAGCCTTCTTTAGATGGACAAATTTATGAGCACCTTGACTAATTTCTGGAATCGTGTGCTTTAAGGCACAGTCCCACTAAGCACAGAATATGTCTGAACTGAGCAAAACTTTAAGATTTTAGGTGACGACAAAAATTCTCAGGCAGGCTGTCGGTGGGATTACACACTGCGACACACAATTAGTATTGAGCTGTTCGCTTGCTACACACTTAGCCGACTCATTCTTCACTATGCCAAACCTTGACTGAATGTGAGACAGAGTCAAGCCTCTAAGCATTTTATTCTGGGAAGATTTAGCAGATAACATCCACCTAAATGACTGCAGGTGAACGTAGGCAGCTGAAAATCCCAAGGACACGTCCCTTTCGGTTCCACTTAAATTAGCATTCACGCTTCACATCTTTTATTGGAATTTTCTGGAAGTTTTAGAACGCCCAATTTTCACAAGCGCTTGTCTGTAAATCCATTTTATTAGTACCATCCGGAGGTAGAAATAGATTTCTCATTGACCCACTTAGACACACACACCAACATACAGATTGAGATGTAATGTACTACAGCTAGCAATACTTTTCATGAGAGAACATATACACAGACAGACAGATAAACCGACACAAAGATTTGAGTTACTAATATATCCAATTGCCTTGCTTCCTTTTAGCTCATTTGACCCAAAGTGTCTCAGTTCTCAAGAATACACTCTGAAGGTGAGCAGTTGACATAACTGGGTAAAGGTTTCGACGGCCCCAGACTAACAGGGCTGAATGAAGGCTCTGAAATGATAGGGACTGTGTGTGTCCAGGGGGCTGGAAATAAAATGCAAGTACCATTCTAGCACCAGTCACTGAAAGCCAGGCCGTGCTGCGGAAGACAGATTTCTTCCGTTTTGGGGAGTCTAGTTTAAAAACAAAAGAGAACCTCCAAAATTTTGAAGATAATGAGCTCGATAAGTAGACTAGGTTTTCACCAAAAAGATTTAGAGAACGAGTCCCCTATTGTAGTAGTTCACAGGACTTTTGACTATTTTCTTTCCTTGCATTAAAATAGATTTGGCTGCATCACCTTATCAGACTGTCTACTTCTCTTGGGGGCCAAGCCTCTCCGTTCGAGAGTTTGTATTGAGGTCAGGCTTGTGGGCAGAAGAGAAGACACTTCTTCCTTTTCAGGCTCTGGGGACCGACATCCCTCCCAGTTCTTTAGAAAGGCAAGCCAGAGGCGTGTGTGTCTGGCTTTAACTTGAAGAGGAAGCTCCCACCTGGGAGAGAGAAAGACAGCCGTGCGACACACCCGGTCGGTCGGTCGGTCCGGTCGGTCGGTCGGTCCGTCGGTCGGTCGGTCGGTCGGTCGGCCTTTTCTCTGTGGGAGGGCGTCCCCTCGCTTCGCCCTGGAGCCTGGAAAGATTTAGCAGATACCATCCACTTCAATGCCTGCCGGTAAACTTAGGCAGCTGATTGTAGCAAGGACACGTCCATTTCGGTTCCACTTAAATCAGCCTTCGTGCTTAACATAACATCTTTTATTAGAATTTTCTGGAAGTTTTAGAACGATTGGTCATCACCTCCTCTGCCAGGCCCACTGGACTTGAGCACTCCTTACCAGCGTGGCCTGCACCTTGCCTCGATTCCCCTCTTGCCTTCCCACTGAGCAAGAGTCGCCTCGGAGCTCTGGATCTCGTGGGACCTTACCAGTGTGCTCCTCCTTTACGCCTTTTGGGAGTTTGGCTAGTTTTTGTGTACCCGCCCAGAAGTGGCACTCTTAGAGGATGCCAGGTAGTCAACAGTTCCCCTAGTTCCGTTGGATGCCTCGCTGGAAACTGGTTCACCCAGAGCCAGAGAAATGAAAGTCCAGGAGACTGAAAGTAGACCCGAGTGTTCCTATCCTTTCCCAGTCTGGAACTCTGGGCTGCTGCTGCTGCTGCTGCTGCTGCTGCTGCTGCTGCTGCTGCTGCAAGTCCCGTGTGTCCCGTCCACGGTGACAGCACAGCACGTCAACCTCACGCATGAAAGTAGATGACTCTCCCGATGAGAGGTGGAAGCTGATTTTCCTCACCAGAAATGGTTTACAGAGTCAACGTGCTAACGTGTAAGAGGCAGAGGCAGGCACCAAGAGAAAGAGACAAACAGTTCCTTCCGTCACTTGCAGTTTTTTTTCACTAGATCGTAAACTCCATAGGAAGGAGAACCATTTCCTTAGCTCTAATGCCTGGTCCAGACTAGCGACTGAAAACATATTTGGAGTGAACTGAACTCTGCATTGACTTTTTTTTTTTTTTTTTTTTTTTCCTTTGGTGTTGTCGTTTAGGTCCTTGGAACGCGGCAACCATTTTCGTGGCATTTCAGCAAGATGTCTCCACGGGATTACCAGAACTCCAATTTTGACTCTGATGTAAAATGTACATGTAGGTGCATTAAACTATCCGGGTGCCAGTGAGTCTACTGCAAACTCTTCCTCTCTGATTCTGATGCTTGATCCTTTAAGAGGCAGTTTTCGCACGGCTGCCCAAACGGCCTACATACGTGAGGGCTAGATGTGGACAAGCTTACTGAGAGTTCATAGGAAATCTTTCCTTGTGAACATTTTACTGACCCGGGTATTCGTCTCGTTGATTTACACTGCACATACCAGACAGGTAGGGTCTTTAAAAGTCCATATTTCTGCTTTGCTTTTCACGTTGAAAGAGTCCCAGTATTTTGGCCAAAGTATATACTTCAGGGAGTCCTTTTTTGTTTTTGTTTTTTGTGCCCACCCACCAGCCACCCCGTGCACTGTATTGACATCCGTGAAAAGTGTATCTCACATGTGTGTGGGGGTGGTGGGGGTGGGGGTGGGGGCGGGGGTTCAAAGTGCACATCCAAATATTGGAAGTCTGATACACTGCACTGTGTTCTGGAATAAGATGTAATATGCTCGCACCAGGATCACACAGACGGTATGCATCTGTAATAACTTCTCTGGAACCTATTCTATAGATTAAGATTCTTCTATTCAAACAAATACAAATATCAGATACGCTTCAGAGGAGTTGATGATGCTAACGGTCTAAGATTCAGAAATGAGAGGAGGCAAAATTGCTACCTCTGAAACTTGGAGAAACGAGGCACATAAATATCCGTCATGTAGCTGATAGGTATCCAGGATAGCCACACAAGATCGACGTCAAACCTCCATGGGGGTGGGGGGGAAACGCTTTTGAAATGTGAAAATAACCCGCGACTCAATGGCACAGCACACAGGCTGCTGTCCATTTATGCAGACACTTCCTGTCAGGAAGGATGGATCCAAGATCTGTCCATGAAAACCAAAGCAAAGGAAAGACTCGTGGATACCAGAGCAGACAAGAAGCACACACAGCAGAGGTCGAAACATGCGTTCATGCTAGAATCCAAACTTCTGATTGCGTGCCGTGTCACTGACGGAGGGCTCGCTGGAAATCCAGACGATGGTGCAAGAATCCGGGAAGGGTGATTCACAGGCGAGCATCCCGGAATAGTCCTTTTCCCCCTGACGAGCTACTTCCTCTCACCAGTCACCCGAGAACTGTACACGGAAACAACCTTGAGATACCGTGGCACTGCCATTCGATGGGCGGACGTATGTGAAAATCTAACCGAACCCCGATGCTTACCACGTTGCTGAGTTTGGAGCCGTGGGCTCTCTCGTCTCTGCTGGCGGCAGGGAGACTTCTGCGATCACCTCGGAGAGTGGTCCGCAACACCTAGTTTATTTGGAGATGCCAATGCACTCACCCATTCTGTGGGCATCGTAGGCGACGGTCATTCTCGCCATGCCAACTCTCCTCACGGAGACGTGTCCAGAAAGTTCACTGCAGTACTGCTGTTTTAACTGTGGAACCCTGGAACCAGTGCCCATTAGCAAATGGACCGTGCAAGAGGTTTGTTTGTCATCTTTGGTTGCCGACACGAATGAGTACAAGGTACGTGTACTACTTTGGCTTCCCCTCAGGAACCATGATGAGTTAAGAAATGGCCAAGCGATGTGCCCTGTGAGAAGGTTTCGTCGTTTCAGAACATGCCAAGCAAGACTGCTGTGACACATATACTAAAAGCCTAAGAACACACACGGGAAGGGTGAACACCCCAATCTGGCTCATGTTTACCTCCGCAGAAACAGGAGGCAAATGGGCTCAAGTGATGCACGGGAGGCCTCCATCGCCTCTGCCACGTGTTACTTCTTCCTGAAAACATATTCCATATGAGAAAAGTGGGTTTATGAAAGCTGAGTGGTGGTCGTTCTCCACACATTTTTGATATGCTTGCTACTTAACAACAGAAACCAAAATTTTATAGATTAAGGGGGAAAAAAAAAACAGGAAGTGATGTCTCGGCAAGCTAAGAATCCTTCTAAGTGTCACAAAAGCCACTGGCAATAATAAATACAGGAAACATCTCTGTATGCAGGAAAAGTGGGACGTATGCTTTATGCTTTCAGTCAAAGAAGGTATGAGACACAGAAATGCATTTTCACTGGGGGGGGGAGGGGAGGAGGAAGGGGGTTGGAGGGAGAGGGAGGGGCTGGTGGCAGAAAGGAAAGAGGGAAGGAAGAGAGGAATTGAGAGAGGAAAAGAAATGGTGTCCTAAAAGTGTGAGAGGCTGGTTCCTGAAAAAAGGAAATCTTTGGACGAAAGCTGAACATAAAGAAGAAAGTTGCAGAAGGGCTGTGAAAAGGAACCTTGGGAAAAGAATCGACGTGTGTGATCAGGCCAGCTACGATCTAAATGAGTTTCTTTAAGATGATTTTTAATAGCAGAAGTAAGCTGGCACAAGAATAAAATCTAGTTTTCTCTGTGTCAGGAAGACAAAGTGTCCTGGGACTATTGGTCTGCTCTTCCTATGTGAGAGACTGTGAAAGGGCTGGTGTGTGTGTGTGTGTGTGTGTGTGTGTGTGTGTGTGTGTGTGTGTGTGTGTGTGTGTGTGTGTTGTGTGTGTGTGTGTGTGTTGTGTGTGTTGTGTGTGTGTTGTGTGTGTTGTGTGTGTTGTGTGTGATGTGTGTGCATTGCCTTTAAAGGCATCGACTTTTCAAACGATTTTCCTGTGCTGGGTGTTGCCTTCATTGGGTCTTTCATTCGTTAAGAAAATGGAGTGTGCTTCCTAGTAAAAGAGCTGAGTTTTGCCAGCAACCGGGTCCCCTCCCGTATTTTGCCTGTGAAGACTTTCATTGTCCCTCTGGGCACACAGACAGCCAAGCATCTTTTTTCACAGTGTAGGAATGAATTAGCATGAGAATGGCCATCTTAAGGGCCAAAGAGCCGTTTTCTGAGTGCAGGACTCAGGAAAGGAGGAACTGGGTAAGGCTTGATAAACAGGTGTTGAAGAACAAGTTAATCATGGACACCGGGTTGCGGGCGGTTGCGACTCTGGTCAGCTTATCTTGCTGAACCACCCTAACATTTGAGGAGTGGTCTTATCTTGCTTTTGCTTAACCCCCAGGATGTAGCACAAGCCAAAATTTATGGAAAGTTACTGTGAGTCAGTGCTTTTCGAAAATGCCATAGAAACCCCTGGCTTTGAGTGCTCTGGGTCCTTGTGGAAACCCGCTGCGTCGGGCAGACACTTGGACCCCAGCTAGCTGGAAATAAACCTCGCTGTGTGACTTGCATTATCTTCTGTCTATTTGAAGAGGTGGTGGTCGACTCCGGACCCTAACCACAGTTATCCTAGTCTACGGAGTGTGTAAGTAAGTGCGAGTGAGAAAGAGAGGGAGAGGGAGCTGGAGAGGAGAGGGGGAGGGAGGGAGAGGAGAGGAGAGGAGAGGAGAGGAGAGGAGAGGAGAGGAGAGGGCGAGGGGGAGGCGGAGGGAGGGAAGAAACCAGAAACCTGTGTTGATACTTCAGACAAACTTACTCCAGTCCAATTCTAAGTGGCTAAACTGGTTTTGATTGTGTGAAGTTTCCACGGGAAACACTGTCCGACAAGATAGGCCTACAAAGCTTTCTGTGTGCTCTGTTTGTAGGTAGGGGTCCATCACTGCTTTGGAAATGATGTGGAACTCCTAGAAATCGGGAACGTTCTAGTCTCATCGGATCCCTGACGATGATGATTCTGTTACCCCACGATACGGCTGTCATCCAAACGGAGGCTCCCGTGGAAGGAACGAAACCTGGGCTTTGGGGACATGCCCTAGCTGACTGGCCCACCAAGGTGGCAGCAGCCACCGAATCCATAAAGCTGGTGGCCCAGGTGGATCCAGTGCATGCCTCTCTCCTACCAGCACACCAAACCCGATCCGAACCCCCTGGCTGTCAGACGCTCGACATCCTGATGTCTCTGCGACACAGAAGCAGCCTGGTCCCGACTCAGAGAGACATGAAGACGGGCTCCTTGGTGGGTGGGTGGGTGGGTGGGTGGTTGCAGACATCCACAGTCGGTCAGGGCCGTGGGAAACCCAATCCAACCCGGACAGTTTGTGTGCTGCCCAAAGAGACGGCTCAGCTCACCCCCACCCACAGAAGTTCTTTCCAACCTCACACGTTGACATATGTCCAAGTACTTCCTGTGATGCCCCGTGGAGCCAGAGCCCAGGGAGTCGACGCCTGGATCCGTGTTAACTAACCTTTAAACCCCCCACCCCCACCCCCCAAAATAAAATATAAAATAAAATGAAATGAAATATTACAAAGTGGGGGTGGGGGTGGGGTCAGGGGGAAGGCTAATCCACCTAGTGACCCGTCCGTCCGGCACTCCCGATCTGCCATCTCCGATTCCGCATGACTAGGAAGGGAAGCAGCCGCCGCTGCCATCGCAGAGCGGACCGCTTCCACCTAAGGGTCCGGACCAGGCCTGTGTGTCCTGAGAGATTCACAACCACCCTCCTTCGTATCCCTTAGATTTCCTCTCCTGTCGTCATCCTTCTGAGCACTGCACATGAGGCGTGGGGTCCCGGAAATCTCAAGCCCAGGCACCCTCCTGAAATGCCTAAAACGGTTGGGTTTCATCGGGCTGTCGCTCTTATACCAATAAGGGCCCTGAGGGATCCAACCCCGACTTAGGGGAGACGGCAGAATGACGGTCGGGGTCACGGGGCTCGTGGATGAAAACCGTCTTACCGACGGTCTGTGTTGCTCTACCGTCACGGGTGCTTGGTGTTATTTCCTGGAACCTTCGTACCCGTTGTTCCTCGCCATGATGTCAGCCTGGGAACGAAACCACAGACAGCACAATGCTTGCCTGCTGGACAGAGCGAATGAGCCATCTAGGCCTTTCCCTGAAAAAGATGCTCTTCCTTAAGGAAAGGAAATTGAGGATCCCTGATGAGGACAGTTGACGGATAGATAGTATAGTTCATCCTCTTCTCTCTCTCCCTCTCTCCCCCTCTCCCTCTCCCTCTGTCTCTGTCTCTCTCTGGCTCTCCCTCCCCGCTCCCCTCAGCCCCCACCCCCTTCCTCTTCCCCTCTTCCTTCCTTCCGTCTTGTCTTGTTGCTGCCCTGGACTTGTCACGGGCCGGGAATATCTCATCTCATCCGAAGTCATGTTTCAATCGCCCTCCTCCGAGGGGCATGACCTCCTTGGGAATGAGCTTTCCTAGCAACAGGGGACGGACGATGCCCTGACCATAAAAGGGCCTAGGTAAAATAGAAACATAAAACACACGTTACAGCTCTACAAAAGATCGTGACGAAAAGGGGGAGTGGGGGGCTGGTTAGGAAGGGGTGAGACAGCCAGCCCAAATCAAGCCACAGGACAGAGGGCTGCGGAACGGGGGCCGGGGGGACAGGGAGAGGATGCCGCTGGCCACCGGCTAGGCCGGCCAGGGGCCAGGTCGCTCGGTGGCCAGCTCCACATTTCTGACATGCAGTCGTTGCGGCCACTGTCCAGACGGACCCCAGAACCACTGCACCCCCCGCCCACACACCTTGTGTGGGACCAGCGTCTGGCCATCCCCCACGAGTCGTCTACCAGCCTTGTCTATGGACGGACTGACCAACCAACCACCCGTTCCCGGGCTCGCCCCGCTGGAGCCAGCCATCGTCCCAGGGGAAGGGAAACGACTTTTTTTTTTTTTTTTTTTTTTTCCCCCCTGGAGGCGGGTGTCCCCGGCCCCGCACCCTCCTAACCACGCCCCGTTTCTTGAGGCGGGTGGACATAGCGTTCCCGTGAACCGGGCCTGCCTGCTGGCGAAGCAGACCATTCTCGTCCCCATCCCAGGCCTCAAGTCCAGTCCTCCTCCCGGCTGGCTAGCATCTGTCAGGGCTCAAGAAGCCTTTCCGTCTCCGAGATCCGTCCTCTCGGTCGCTCTCCTGAGAGTTCTGAGGACTTGTCAGCGAGGAGGGGAGTTTGGCTTTGCTCATCCCCACCAAGGGTACCCTAGAACATCAACTGTTCTGTTCGAAAACACACTTGGGCCAAGGTCCCTGGCCAGCAGATCCCCTCGGCTTGAGGAAGTGATCTCTGAATCAGGCAAGCACGCCACCTAGTGACGAGAGAGAGAAGAGAGACGACAGAAAGGGAGGGTTTTTCTCAAGGCAGGGCAAGGAAGGAAGGAAGGAAGGAAGGAAGGAAGTCTTCCAAAGAAAACGGTTGTTATTTTTATTATGATTTTGGATGGGGTCACCTCCACGTGGGGACGAAAGTCTCCTCCTCCATCTCCCAGGTGGGTGGTTCCACCTTCTTGTGGGTGGGGAGGCATCCATGACCTATGTCTCTGACCGACCCAGGCTCAACCAGAAAATTCCTGACTGTCTGTCTCCCTGGCTAGAGTCGGGGCTGGGGTGGGCTGGGGGAGTGGGAGCGACCATGACGTGAGGCATGAAGCCGCGCTGCTGGGGTGAGTCCGCCTAGCCAAAGCGACCCCGCTGTCGGGCATGTGTTTTTCTTGCCCTTGCCCGCAGGTCCCAGAACGAACGGATCGAGCGGCCAGGGGCGGCAGGGCGGGGCCGCCGCCGCCACCGCCGCCCCCCAGCCTCAGTCCCCGGGCAGGCTGACGGTCACATCCGGGTCCCGCCCCCACCCCCACCCCCACCCGTTCCCCTCTGCCCTCTTCTCATTCAGAGGAAGGGGAAGGCGGGAGGTCACCGAACAGCCCTCCCTGTGTCGTCCACAAGCATCTCATCCCCTTGACCCCGCTCCGTCTGAGATACCAACTCGGCTTTTCCCCTGTGCAATTTCCCCGGGGACCAGGAGTTTAGTTCACCCCCCCCCCCTCGGCACGAAACCCCCAGCTTTCGGTTCCCACCGAGTCAGCCGGGCTCACTCGGGAGTGGGGGAGGGGAGGGTCAGGGACGATCGACTTCAGCGGGCTTCCTTCAATCGCTCCTTTCAAATGCAGAAACTTCCCCCCGGTCCAATTCAATGGGAGCATTTGACTTCCCCCTCGGGGCTTCTCTCCATTGAATGTCTCTCTTCAACTCCCCCACCCACAGGCTGCAGCATGCAAATGGCGGGGGGTGGGGGTGGGGGATGGGGGATAAGGGCGGGATCTCTTGAGATACGCCCCTGAAAGCGGAGACCGAACTCAGCCTCCCTTTCGTAACCCAGGCAACCCCGTGAACCCTTTGAGAATCCTGGGCGTGGAGGCTGACGCCATACAAGATGTCTTCCCTGGAAGGGTCGGGGTGGGGCTGTGGGGGTGCTGAGGGCGGTTGGTGTGTGTGTGTGTGTGACCATCCGAGTCAAAGGGGTTGGGGAAGGGAGGGGCCGGACGCGCTTTGCAGATCTCGTCGCCGGTTCGCATTCCTAGGCCGTACCCAGGCTCAGAGGGAGTGATCAGGGCCGAGGGAGGCCTGGCAGGGGGTGGCTCCTCCACCCTGGCTTGTGGGCCCAGAGATCACACTCACTCCTAAAGCAACGCTGTTCTAGGACCGGGTTTTCATCGTCCATCATCTTCCAGATCGATGGGGCTCCCGGCCCCCACCGCCACCGCTCCCCGCGGGAAGTCCTTGGTGTCATCCCACACGTTCACGGTGTTGTTTGGGCAGCCACATCTGGGGAGGTCTCTCTCCCTGTGCAGTAGGTGAAACTGTCAGGGGGAAGCGTTGTGTATTGCGCTCGGTTTTGGTCCCTCCCCGCCGCCAACAAGAATCGAAGGGCAGAGACACAGTCATGAAGCACAGTACAAGTTTTATTGATAGTTACCTAAAGAGTGAAGAAGTGTGGACGGCCTCAGGGAGGAGAGGCAACCTGAAAGGTTTATTATGTTTTATTGAAAGAGAGCAAGTTGGAGAAAGGGGTGGCTGAGGGAGCCATGCCATTCAAGCTGTGTAGCAAAACTCAGGCTGGAAGAAGACCCCCACGAAGCAGGGGCCTTTGCAGCCGGCTCCCCCTATTACCCACCTTGATTTCGCTTTTTTTTTATTATACTCTTGGCCTTGCTTTGACCTGCCTTTTCGCTAAGGGTTAACTAACCTCTGCCGAGCAGTGTGGAAAGGATGAGAACATAAGTTTCCCAGGAGCTTTTCAGGACAGTGCTCCTGAAGAACGGAACACGCCGGGGCCCAATGGCGATCTCAGCATAAAGTACCGAAACCTACCGTCAGTCAAACATTGACCACCCCATTTCCACTGAGAATACCCCCCTTTTATTGTTACCATGCTAGTGAAACTAGTGATGGAGAGTTTTATAGAAATAGAGTTACGAGAGAATATTGACTTGAATAACCCTGTCTGACACTTCATCAATCTTCTCATCTTTTCTTCCTTCCCTCTGCTACTTCTATTAGCTTTTTTTCTTTCTTCCTTCCTTCCTTCCTTCCTTCCTTCCTTCCTTCCTTCCTCCCTCCCTCCCTCCCTCCCTCCCTCCCTCCTTCCTTCCTTCCTTCCTCCCTCCCTCCCTCCCTCCCTCATGACAGCCCTTGACTAGCATTTGTGCCTTACACGTGAAATCAACAAATCCCATAATTTTTCAAGAAGTAAAGATACTGCAAGACAAGTGCTGGGCCTGGAAGCCACAGGGCATACATCTGCCAAGAAGGAAAAAGCTAACCTTTTCCAAGAATATGGCTTCTCTCTCA
>NC_080036.1:2903359-2930859 GCF_030020395.1 Manis pentadactyla | reverse complement strand
GCCCAGCTCCACCCCCACCTGCGGTAGGTAGGGGTGGAGGCCGGCGGACTCCCTCACCACGGGGGGTGGCAGGGAGCTCTGCCCACTACGCGCAGAAAAGGAGGGGCAGCGGCTGGGGGGTCCGGTACCCCAAGGCACCCTCTCGGATCGCTAGAGAAGGCTTTTCTCACCGAGGGCGTATCGCTCCCCGACCCACCAGAGCACCACGGCTCGGACCCACACACGCGCCGGCCTGACACGAGAAGGGCCAAGGCGGTGTCGGTGGCTTTTGCTCACGAGGGCGTGGAGTGAGGAGACGAGGAGACGTGGAGGCGGGGGGGGTCTGCGGTAGGGGTAAAAACAAAAAAAAATAAAATAGTGGGGAAAAAAGAAAAAAAAAAAGGCAGCACAGGCCGACGGCATGAGCGGTCACTCACGGCTGGGGGCCACGAGCTTGTGCCTGTGGGCCTCAGGCTCGCCCTTTTGCCTCCCTGTTCTCGCGTGCCACTGGAGGCGCACAGCGGCAACTCATCAAACAAAGCACGCCAGAGAGCTAACAAAAGGAGCCAGTGAGACGGTAGCCTGGCCAAGACGGCCACGGCACCCCCGCGTCCTTGGCTCGGCCCACCGCAGCAGTCACACGCCCACGCGTCTCGCCAGCGCACCAGCCCCGACGGGGACGGCGCCCGACGGAGTCGGCCCCCCCGCGGCACGCGAGCGGGACCGACGAGGCACCCTATCCCCGGGCCGCACAAAACCCCCTTCCCCCCACACACCCCCACGGTGTGTGGTCGGGGAGGGGCACGGGCCGGGCGTGCCTCCCTTACCGCCTCGACCCCCCACTCGTTCACGGGAACTTCTGCAAGGCACTCACAACTCCACTCACTCCACTCCACCGCGGCAGCAAGCCGAGCAGGGGAAGCTTGCTGGGGGAAGGGAACGACACCGCCACTCGGCCTCAGGCACCTGACGGGCGACCTGGAGCGCTCCAGGAGCACCACAAGAGGACCGAGCAACACACGCCGGCGGGACCCGGGAGAAGGGCTCGCCGCGTGGCGGCGTGGCGGCCTCCCTCCCCTACCACGGGAGAGAGGCCCGCCCGCCAGGACACGGCCCACAGGCCAACGCGAGGGTGTCCGCTGCGTCCAGGGACCCCGGGCCCGCCCACGCCGTGAGGCAGAGGGCGGGAGGACGAGATCGGGCCGGACTCCGCACGCCCCTGGCCTCTCTTCCTTTCTCACCCACACCACGCAGCCCAGCAGCAGATGGGGGCGTGGGCGGGGACAGGGCAGGAGGCGAGGGGCCCCCGCGCGCGCACAGCGAGAAGAGCAGTCCCGTTCGCTCCGAACGTCTGTCCCTCGCTCCGGCGCGGTTCAGGCCCGGCCCAGGAGAGCGCGAGATCGCCACATCGATCAGGAGCACACGGGGACGACGCCCCCGCCGCGTGTGGGAGGAGGGCAGCCCGCCGAGGCCAGGAAACGACGACGGGGCCTGCTTCCCCCGGAGTCGGTGCAGTCGAGAGAACCCCACGCCAGACAAGCGCCCAACACACGAGGCACAGAGCCTCCAGGGTGGGTCGTGGGGGAGTCCATCACGACACAACCGCAGGCAGGCGGGGAGAGCACCACGCAGGACAAGAGGACCCGGACACGCGCGCACGCGCACGTCTCCTCCTCCCCCGCCGCCCTTGGGTCACCAGGCACCGTGAGGGTGCGCACCCAGATCGGGACCTCCCTGGGCGCACGCGACAAGAGCCAGCGCACAGGCACACGCGGGTGGCGACCTCAGGGAATGCGGGAGCGGAGCCGGGCATCTATCCGGCCGCACACGCTCAAGAAGCCCGGAGCCGTGCCACGCACGTCCAAGAGAGGTCCCAGAGTCCCTCAGCGACAAGCACCGAGTGACAGGGTGTCAGCACCTCTCTGCAGGTACAATCGGACCGCCTCTCGAGAGAGGAATCACAGGGCCACCCCACGGACAGCGGGGTCCCCCCATGACGAGCGCGTGGCCTGTCCCCACCGGGCCCAATCCCCCCAGCATCACACCACTGTCACCAGGGCTCCAGGGCTCCCGGGGCCATCTGGTCGACCCTTGGGGGGGGAGGTTGGGAGGTTGAAGTGGGCTTGCGGGAAAGGGAGGGGGAGGGGGAGGGGGAGGGGGAGGGGGAGGGGTCAGACAGTCGGCGGGGCGCGGGTCGGTGGGTGACAGCAGGGAGGCCCGGGGACACGCGGCAGCGGCAGCGGCAGCGGAGTCGGGGTCGGGATCGGGATCGGGATCGCGATCACCCTTCCCTTTCCCAGCCGCCGGTCGGTCCCCACATCCGGGAGATAAGTCGGCGGGAGGGGAGGCCTTCAAAGAGACGAGACTTGTGTAAAAGAAAGGAAACAATGCCGGGCCGGCCGGGCCGGGCCGGTCCTTCCACACATACGGAATGGAGGGGCAAGGGGCCGTATCCCTCTCCCCCAAACGTGAGCGCCTACAACGAACGGATCCCACACGAGGGACTGCGGGCAGGCCCCTGGAGCCCCACGAGGACCACCCCGTACGCCACGGGGCCCAGCCCCACCTCCGGAGCCGGACGCCGAGCCGAGCGAGCGGAGCGGGGCGGGGCGGGGCGGGGCGGGGCGGAGGCCCGGGCAGACGTGTGACACGCACGGAGGAGGGCCTGGCCACGGAGAAGGAACAGAAAGGGCGGCGCGGCACAGCGCGCGACCACCTCTCTCTCTCTCTCTCCTCCCTCTTGCGTCTACGTCTCCCTCTCCGCCGCAGCCGTCTCGGTCGGCCGGCGGGTGGGTAGGTGAGTGGGTCCCCGCGGGCGGAGGGACACCGGCGCTGGCTGCTAGTCGACCCGTTCGGGCGGCCTCCCAGGGCCCAGGCCACCAAGGGAGCGACCGAGCGTGCGTGGCGACAGTCACCAACCGAGAAAGCGAATCCGCGGCCCCAGTCTCCGGCGAGCGCAGAGCGCGCCGGCGTCCCGGCACGACCGGGCCTGCAGCGCCCGCTACCCGCGTCCTCCTGGAAGTCCGCCTCGGGGAACCGTGGCCACGTCCTGTCCCTTGCCCGGTGTCACCGCAGCTCGAGAGGGAACAGGCCGCATAAAAGCGGCCGGCAGGTGGCGCCCGACAACCGGCGCCGGTCGGTCCGTCAGCGGGACGGATCCGGATCGCAGGGCCGGCGAGAGCTCGCCATCGGCCGCCGTGAAGGTCCCCCATCCATCCGATCCCGGGCCGCCCCGGGGCTCCCACCCACCCACCCACCCGCACGTGAGGGTAAACACAAAGGGAGGAAGGAGGACACCCACCAACGGAAACTCATCCCATCCCACGCTCTCGCCTAGGAAGAAGGAATACCGTCAGAAATGGCCACCCACCCTGAAGTACAGGTTTCGGATACTATTTCGTCCTCTTAGAAAAGTAAATAAATAGAAAGGCAGTTCCCCGGTGGCGGTCGCCAATAGGTTCCTCACCACGGTATAAAGGTCATAACCAAGTGCGGGCAAAGGGGTCGGTTTGTGTGCATACCGAGGATCAGAGCCTAATTTGGCTACCTACCCAGAAAACGAATTAAGATACGACATGAAGAAAACTTCCACCGTCAACGTCCTCCTCTGCGAGAGTCATTCCAGAAGCGGATCGTCAGAAAACCTCAACAAAGATCCTGGCGGCGCCGTGGCAGCTGTCGCTGCCTTCATCCCGCCGCTTCCTGGCCTCGCCGTTGGAAGGAAGGAAGAAGGAGGTATCTAAGCGGGCCCGTGCGTACAGTCCAACAACGGACTTGACCGCATCGCTATTGTCGGAACTCAACCCACAATCAGGAGGAGTGCAAGCCGCAGCGCTCCAAAGTCGTGAGACTGTAGACTATCTACCGTGAAAAGAACATAATGGGATGTGGACCGTTCCCAGGGATGCGCCGTGTGTTTTCTTTCATTCGTCTGATTTCTCTCAAACCGTTCACGTGCAGTTAGACAATATCCATCCTGTGATGGATAAGTTTTCACCAATGCCTAGGGGGTAGGTACCTCGCTGGTTTTCTGGGTTTCACCGGACAGGGCCGGTAACCGTAGGTCTGCTTTCGCCCTGTGTCCGTATTCCCATTCTGTGAAGGTGCGAACTCGCCGTCTGATCAGCCGCAGTCTGCTAAAACCTACATACACAGGCTTTTAGGTTACTCTACAAGAAGTTATGTCAGAGAGAGAATCCATCTTCCCGTGTTCTCTCCCGTCTGCTATACCTCTATAGCTTTTCTTCTTCCTTTCCTTCCTAATGACAGCCCTTTCGTAGAATCCGTGCCTCATATCGAAAATCACCGAGTAGCGTCCTCCTTTCCGAGCGGTAAAGATACCTCAAGACAAAGGCCGGGCACAGAAGCCACAGGGCACACATCTGCAAAGAAGCCAAAAAGCTAATAACCCCTTTCAAAGAATACGGCTCCTCTCTCACTCACCGACTTCACAGTTGCCCGTATATGGCCCCGGAAGACGGCGGCGGCGGGTTAGCCAGAGACGGGTAAGATTCCTCACGGGAGGAACAACCTATAAGGCAGGCACAGGTCGCAGGGGGGCGCCATCAGGCGAGAAACTGGGGATCCACGGAGGTGAGGCTTAGAGCCTCCCCCCCACCCCACCCCCCCGACCCCCCGCCGTTTGGAGAGGAATCTTCTGCGTCCGTGGATGTTCTGTGCCCCTTGTCTAGCTCGGATTAATACTCAGTCTACAGGCACAGACCTGATCGTCTACATTCGCCCTCCCTCTGACAGCACTAAACTATGTCTCCTGCCTTCGTCCTGCATCTACCGACCACTTCAGCATTTTATTAAAAACTGAAAATAAAAAGTAAGGAAGGGAGAGACATGTGGGATTCACATATAAATCGAGTATTAAAAATCAATCGAAACCATCATAGCCGACTGGACGGTTGAGAGTTCACCAGGCGTGATCAAAACCGAACGCGTCCGTGATAACGACTGCCCTTAGCCACCGTTCACCAGGTAAGAACTTAGTCACTGGGTAAGAACTAGGTCACCGTGGAACACCTTGTTCGTCATGCTGCAGAAGATGGGAGACCCTCGAGGATGAGGCTGGGGCTTGATGGATGACTGCGCATCGAGTCCCCTCCACAGAATGTTACCGCTGTTAACAACCATCCGATCGACACATAGGAGAGGTGCCCTCTCAAAAAAATAAGAAGAATAAAAAATAAAAAATAAACACTGATCAGTGAGCAAAACACTCTCTGTAAGGCCATTCTTTAAATATTGAGGCTCCTGAAGACATGCTGACGGTTCCCTGCCAGACGTAATCGTACAACTAGAGCCAGTGCAAGAGGAAAGGTGAAATAGGAACTTCTCAGGACCAGAATGGTCGGAGCTGAACCCGGAAACAGCTATCGTCTGAATATATGCTAAGATGATCTCCCGAGAGAGAGCAGCATTCACGTAGCAGACGGCATTAGCAACGCAGCACGTGTGCAACACTTGGTAGGACGACAGATGACCGAGACTTGGTTTACTTGAAGAGCGTGGCATGACCATACGTACCCCTGATAAGCTCAGCTTCCGGTGGTGGTTGGAGATGGCGTTCCCAACAAATCTAGGGCAGAAGCAGCCGTCTAGGAATCCCAGATCCCGCCTTGGGGCGGGGAGAAGACTTGACTGTTCCTTGGGATGGTGTAAGAACGAGTTCTTGGAAGCTCGGAAAGAGCGCCCCGTGTAAGCCGGTGAGCCAGCGAGGCTGTGAGCTCAAATCCCAAAGGAAACCACCTTCTTAACCAGGGCAGTATCGCGAGTAACAGTTTTTGGCGAAAGGCTTGGGTTAAGGAGGTTGGATGGATGGTAGGGGGGGGAGAACTCGGAGGGAGATGGTGGAGAAAAGAGCCGTTTCCAGAATCTGTGTCACAACGGGAAACTGAGGGGGGGTCGGGGCTGCCAGGGTGGGAATTGGGGGTAGCGAGGGGTGTGTCATCGAGTGGGTTTGCAGGTGCGCTAAATTAAAAAGACATTTTTCGACAGGCTGTCACCGTACACGTGCACACAGTCCATTTCCCCTCTTCGTTCCTTTTGCTCCTGTCAGCTTCTAAACCCTCAACTCTCCTGAATATCGAGAGCTCACCTTCCACCTTACATCACAGACAGTGCTTCAGCCATCAGTTTGCAAGCTCTCTCCTCTGGGACCTCTCAGATTTCTGCAGGTGAGCTGAGGGACACAGAGACCCTGTCCTCGGGGACATCATTACACGGTTTTGTCCCCCTACCTCCAGAACCGGTGTAATGACTGAATCCTTCTCTCACCCACACTCGAAAGAGGTCTAACTCCTGGGAGGACTCACACGTTCAGCTCGCCTTTCCGGCGCAGGCCAAGTTGGAACTGAGTTCACCTGCAGCTGGTGTGACAGCCAACGTGCCGTGTAGGTAAGTTATCACTTTTATGCTCTTCTTTTTTGGTCCACTTGGGCTCTCACTGACCTGGCATGCCACGTGGCCCTCTCCCTGCAACGCTGCTTAATGAGGAGAGAGAGCTAAGGCAGGAAGGAGCAAAAGAAGCTAAACTGTGCACCAGCTCCGTGACACGGTACCTCAAGAGGGCATTTTAGTAAGTCTGTATCATAGCACAGTAAATTATCTCTCTGAACGAACTTGAGGGAAACAAGTGCATTCCCTCCACTCCATAGGTCCTCAGCATCGAGTCCCCTCCACAGAATTTTATTGCTGTTAACAACCATTTGATCAATACATAGGAGAGGTGCCCTCTCAAAAAAAAAAAAAAAAAAAAAAACTAGGCTAAAATCTCTTGGACGTAAACATGAGCGACTTCTCCATGACCATTATCTCCCCGGGGCAAGGGAAACAGAAGCAAAAAAAAATGAACAAGTGGGACTATACCAAGCTGAAAAGCTTCTGTACAGCAAAGGACACCACCCATAGAACAAAAAGGCATCCTACAGTATGAGAGAATATAGTCGTAGGTGACAGATCCGATAAAGGGTTGACCTCCAAAATAGACTAAGAGCTCACGCACCTCAACAGGCAGAAAGCAAATAATTCAATGAAAAAACGGGCACAGGATCGAAACGGACATTTCTCCAGAGAAGAAAATCAGATGGCCAACAGACACAGGAAAAGATGCTCGCTCCACATCGCTCATCACCGTCAGAGAAATGCCATTTAAAACCACAATGAGCTATCACCTCACACCAGTCAGGATCGCCACCATCCAAAAGACAAACAACAACGAATGTTGGCTGGCGAGGTTGTGGAGAAAGGGGAACCCTCCTACACTGCCGGTGGGGATGTATATCAGTTCCACCATTGGGGGAAGCAGTATGGGGGTTCCTCCAAAAGCTCAAAATAGAAATACCATTTGACCCGGGAATTCCACTCCTAGGAATTTACCCTAAGAACGCAGCGGCCCAGTTTGAAAAAAGACAGATGCACCCCTATGTTCATCGCAGCACTACCTACAATAGCCAAGAAATGGAGGCAACCTAAGTCGTCCATCCGTAGATGAGTGGATAAAGAAGATGTGGTATGTAAACACAGTGGACTATTATTCGGCCATGAGAAGAAATGGTGCTAGAGGGTATTATGCTCAGTGAAATAAGCCAGGCAGAAAAGGACAAGTATCAAACGATCTCACTCATCTGTGGAGTATAAGAACAAAGAATACAAACTGAAGGAACAAAACAGCAGTCGACTCACAGAACCCAAGAATGGAGTAACTCGTTACCAAAGGGAAAGGGACTGGGGAGGGTGGGTGGGAAGGGAGGGATAAGGGGGGGAGGAAGGGGAGGCATTACTATTAGCAGACATAATGTGGGTGGAGGGGCACGGGGAGGGTCATACAACACAGAGAAGACAAGTAGTGATTCTGTAGCATCTTACTACGCTGATGGACAGTGACCGTCGGGGTGGGGGGGAGGGGGCGGACTTGGTGATGGGGGAAGCCTAGGAAACATAATGCTCCTCATGTAGTTCTTCATTAATGATATCCCCACCCCAAAGAAAAGGAAGGAAGGGAGGGAGGCAGGGAGAAGAGAGGGAGGGAGGAACAGAAGAGAGAGAGAGAGAGAGAGAGAGAGAGAGAGAGAGAGAGAGAGAGAAGAGAAAGGGGGTGGAAGAAAACAGAGAAAGAGAAAGGGAGGGAAAAAGGGAAGGAGAAAGGATGAGAGAGAGAGAGAGAAAGAAAAGCAAAAGAAGGAAGAAGAAGAAAGAGGAGGCAGAAGAACAGGAAGAAGAAGAAGAGAGAGAAAACAGCAAAGAAGTAGAAGATAGAAGAAGAAGAAAAGATGTAAAGAACAAGAAGAAAGAAGAAGGTAAGAAAGGACACCAAGAAGAAAGAAAAGAAGAGCAAGAACAACAACAACAAGAGCAAGAAGAAGAACAAGCACAAGGAGTAGCATTTTCCTCTGGCATTGAAAGAAAAGAGTAAGCACGCACATACACGCAAGCACGCATGCATACGCTCACGCGTTCATAGGCGTGCGTGCCCGTGTACCCATAGACACCTATACCTGTGAGTCCACGTGTATGTATACCACCACACGGTGGGTGTTCTTTGTAAGGACACGTTTCTCTTCCTAAAGACTTAGGGAGGGACAGGCAAAGTCACCGGAATCGCCACAGACGGCCTTGTCAGGAAACAGGAATAAAGGAAAGGCTCCAACCCCACGGAGACCTCGTCGTGATGTCGGCCGATGGACAGACGCACGAACCAAACCGGCCTGAACCCAGCAGAACTCCGGGCACATGTGTTTGGCAGGAACACAGAGAGGAGCGGGCGGGAAAGAGAAGAAGGCCGGTCAGCGTACTAGAAGGGCCCCAGAGAGTAAACCAGTGAAAAGATAGAAAGCGCCAAGGCCAGGAGCAAGTTGGCCTAGAAGTGTGAATACTCCCCAGGCAAAGAAAAGCATCTCAGCCGTAGCCTGTGCTTTCCTCGTGTCAGTGAGCACATACCAGCGTCAGACTGACTTGAGCACCTGCCCAAAGGCCCAGCCTCTTCAGGAAGAATTCTGTCTTAAAGCTAAGATTGCATTTTAATCAAACCGATGGCGCCTCAGCCCCCACTGGAGGCAAGGCAGACCATCTTGACTGATATGTTTCCACACAGAAGCTGATTACCCAGGAGAGGGATCAACGAAGTATATTTTCTGGAGGAGGAGGAGGGAGGGAGGGAGGAAGAAACTTAATGTCTGAACAAAGATGAATATTCTGGGGGCACTTTGGCCGGTCCGCAACCGGCCCGGGGTCGCGCAGCATTCCTGATCATCGTCCACTGCCTAGCCTATGAAATAAAAACCAAAAACCCGACTCTGAAACCGTAGGTGCGCTCCTCTCTCTGAGGTCGCCTGCACTTTCTAAGCTCATGCCTTCAAACTTTATCTCACACTCCCCTCTCTCCAAGTGTACACTTGCTCTCTTCCAATAAAACGGAAACCTCTCGGGGCGAGGGCGCCCCTCCTCCCTGAGGTGGCCTGCACTTTTCCTCTCTTTCAGTCACTTACAATAAAACGTTTGGTCTGCTGCTTCATTACCGTGTCTCTGCCCTTCCATTCTTTGTGGCGGCAGAGGCAAGAGCCGACCGAGGAAAATACACAACGCCCCCGCCCTACCCGCAAAGGTGTGCCAAGGCCACTCAAGGGAGGAAAGCCCTGACCGACTGCCTCCCTGCCCAAGGGGATCGGGGCGGTCAGACATCCACGCCCTCCTGGAAAAAGACGCCAGGGGCGGGGGTCGAGCCAGCCAGCCAGCGAGCGAGCAAAACCAACCTGCGGGACAATCTTCACCAAAGCCCCTTGACCTCACACATCACACACACACACACACCACCTGGAAACGGGTCCCCACGCTTCCCCCGTGCAAGTGCAGTGTGCAACCGGAACACCTGGGACACGCTTTTGGGGGGTGGGAGTTGGGGGGGTGGGCCGGCCCCCCAACCCACAAACTCCCCTTCGGGCCCCGCACCCTCCTAAACATGCCCTGTTTCTTGAGGCGGGCGGACACAGGGATCCCGTTCACCGGGCCCGGCTGCTGCTGGTGAAGCAGACTCCTCCTGTCCCTGTCCCAGGCCTCAGTCCAGTCCCCTCCTTCTGGCTCGCATCGGTCAGGGCTCACGAAGCCCTTTGATGTCTTCTGACATCCATCTCCACATCTCTCTCTCTCTCTCTCTCTCTCTCTCTCTCTCTCTCTCTCTCTCTCTCTCTCTCTCTCTCTCTCTCCCTCCCTTCCTCCCTCTCCCTGTCGGTCCCCAGAGAGTTTTGGATTTGTCAGTGGGCAGCAGGGAGGAGAATCCTTGAAACTTGAAAAAGTTAAGCAGGCGCGCCACCTTCCGTCACCAGAAACCATGGGTCTGGAGGCTGTGACTATCTAGCCAAACCATACTCAGCTCATTTTACGTCCTGAGGAGTTAGCTTCATAACCATCCTGTTGGAAACCCTGTGACCGATGGGACAGAAAAGTGAGTGACAGCACCATTGGTGGCCAGACACAGCTGAACCAAAATATGTTAGAAAATCCCACGGGTTGAAAGCGAGGGCTCCGAAAAATCACTGCCAGCCCTCAGGGTAATGACGACCTAGAAGAACTTTGGCCACTAGGAGGAGCATTCCAACTAGAATCTAAGCAAAGTCTTCCAGATCCCAGCATAGCCTCGAAGAAAGCGTCGTTACAAAAAGCGAATGACAAATAAGCCTTGAGAGGATATGTATGAGGGGAGAAAATATGGGGGTGGGGAGATGTGAAGTCAGTGTGGGGGAGAAAGGAAGGACTGTAATGCTGAATGTAACTCCAACTGCTACTTTATTCCTTTCCACGGCCACCAAGGGGAAATCTGGTAGGGACCAGAGCCGGTAGATAGAGAGAGCATCCTGGGAGGACTGGCAGAAGCCCACATCTTTGCCGGAAGCAGCTCTTCCGAATCTGTGTCTGTAGGGTCCAAGCAAGGCAGGGAAGTAACACTGTCTCTTCCTTTCCAAATCCAGACATATTTGTTAAGGAGGAGCCTTGGTCTCCCAGGAATAGCCACTGCCTTCTTACCATTTCTTTCTTTCTCTTTCTTTCTTTCTTCCTTTCTTTCTTCCTTCCTTCCTTTCTTTCTCTGTCTCTGTCTCTCTCCCTCCCTTCTTTCTTTCTTTCATTGTTTCTCAGAACATCCTACACCTGGGCTTGGCTTTCTGCCTACCTGGCACCTATGGCAGGGTGGGTGGGGCGTCCATTCTTCCCTGCTGCTGTCTCTGCCAGTGGCTCTGGAGCCTAGGAAGGTCATGTCCTCTGCACCCTCTTTGGGGAGTTCCACTCCTTACACCCAATGGGGTGTTTTTCAATAGTGCCAAAGATATTTCACCTCTGTCCTGGCTGGAAACCGACAAGATATTTTCAAAGAAAGAAGACTGAGTAGTTTCGGAGTCACAACTTGACAAGATCGGAAGGTGATATTCAGCACCCCCTAGGAGTTTTCTGGTGAAGGGTCTTCTTGACCCTGAAGGACAGTGAGAAACTAGGTACCCAGAGGGAAAGAACCCCATGGAGGATAACGTAGGTGGAGAAAGCTAGGAAGCCTTTCCAGTGGCCACCCGATTCTTTGAGTTGACGATGCCAGGGTTCTTGTTTGTGAAGTCCAAGAATGAGTTTCACAGACACCCAAGGTAGGAGAGCCAGGGAGAGGCTTTCTTTGTTTAGAAATAAAGTGAGAGAGGTGGGGGGGGGGTTGGGCGGAAGGGGCTCTTGGCTCACCCCAGGAGGGAACAAGAGAGCCTGCGGTGGTGTGTTGTCTAGGGGATTTAGAGGCAGTGGAGGATTTTTGAGAATTGAGGGCTTAGGGTGTGGACTTGCACCACCTGCCCTGTGCTGCCCTGCCCTCAAGATGGGCCGGCTGGGTTGCTGTCTGTCTGCCAGGGCTGTTGACAGTGAAGTCACGGGTTATGCTGAGATGCCTTTGCCGAACGCTCAAAACATTCAAGGCCGAGTCGCTCCTGGCCTTCTGACCTGGAACTGATCTCACTGAAGATGTCTACATTCCTAGTCTAGTGTCTCGACCCTAGAGAATTAGTGTGACCTCGACTCTGCATACCGCTGAACACAGAGTTTCGATAGGGACTTGACATGGATTGTGACATGGCTTCGACCGTGAATGTCTTGCCTTGCTTTCTCCGGAGGCCCTCACCCTACTGTGTCTAAGCCCACGGGTCCCTGTCTCATTCCCCCCTCTACAGATAGAGACCCTAGCTGCTGCTAGGGAAAGGGGGGCGACGACGACCGCTCTGGCTGCTTCATGCTGAGAAGGGGTGCACTAAAGGGCGCAGTCAGGTCTCCATCAGCGGTCAGTTGAGGAGGCCCTCGGAAGACGGGCACTTCTATTCCGGGTTCCATTTCTATGACTATTTGCAGTTTTATGGCCTCTAGGCAAGGTAGAACCAATGGCGTTATGAGGTTAAATAGCAACATCTGCAGTTGGATCTTCCATTCCGGAAGGACCAACGTGATGAGATGAAGAATGCGTGGTGGAATATGGGAACCGGAAAGAGCGAAACTTTAATAGAAATGATGGGGGGAGAAGAACAACAACTAACACATCTGGAGAATCGTAGCCAGATATTTTCTGGGGAAACTAGAATTCTGAATTCAGTTTATGTCCCCATGACTAGTACTAGGATGTAGTACAGATAAAGGCCGCGTGATTGAAACGATACTACTCTCCCCTAGAAAATAACTAATCTTTGGCTCGATTATTTGCATAAACGCATCCAGAAGAGCAATCGATTACGTAGGCTTTTTTAAATGGGCTTTGCTGGCACTTTTCACAAGGAATTTCAGATGGAACTTTCAAAGGCCCCGTGAGGCCAGATAGCCAAGCCAGACTCGCCATCGGGTTTTGCCTGCAGTACCTGTAGATTTGGGTGAATTCCTCCCTTCTCCAGGTCCCCGAGACATCCTGAGGTTCCCGTACCTGCCAGGAGGTGACCTTCCTCAGTCACCTCGTCAGGCTGCTGGGAACCCTATAAGCAAGGTACCAGGCCTGTTCTTCCAAGGGGCTTTGTTGGCTTTTGTCAGGTCTACCTTAGTTCCTTAAAGCTGTCCGTTCCTATCTGAGTTTACACACGTGCCTCTCAGGTATCCCATTCCAGTCAAAGCCTTGCGAATATCACCAGTGTTTTTAATGGGTCCTCTTACAGGGAAAGCAGATTCCTATTGAACTCATGCAAATAAACAGACTGCCAGGAAGTATCAAAATAGCCACGGAGAGTTTTTAAATTCTGGAGGGATCAGGTAGAAAGATAAAGTTTCAGTTCTGCTTATACAGGCAGTCATTTACTAAACTGTTGGCAGCTTATGGGCAACACTCGAAACAAAAAGCCACAAAATCATCTTCCTTAGTTTACGTAGTCGTCCTAGGTAACTAATACCTGTTCTGCTGAAATCTAGCTCTTGACTAGCTTAGGAGTAATAAAACAGTGACTAGAAATGACAAAAGACTGACAAATGACAACGGTTAAAGATCTGATGAGAGAGCTTACCCTAAGACAGTGGACATGAGGAAATTTGGATTATTTTTGTGACACAGAACATTCAGTCACAAAGTTTAGCATCATTCCCTTTGGCAGTGCTCTCCAGGTAAATAAATAAACAAATAAATAAATGTGTGCGTGCGTGCGTGCGTGCGTGCGTGTGTGTGTGTGTGTGTGTGTGTGTGTGTGTCAGTCAGATAAATAGGCCAAATTAGCCAAATATTTTCCCCGACGAGGAGAAAAAATTCCTCTGACAGGTTCCAGGGGCCCTCGGGAAAATATCAGAGTTAAGTAGAGGTATAAGCACCTTTTTGAACTTGATTCTGGGACGCCGTCAGAAGGAAGTTTCTTCGGCACTTGCCTCAATAAGATGATACGTTGCCAAGAAGCAATACTTATCCACTTAACCAGCATGACCACAAAATACCTCAAAGGCAAATACAGAAGGTTCCACAGTCGTGAGCAACGTTTAGCTTTTAGTCCTTTTACCGGGGGGATCTCATTTTCTTCAATACTCAGACGACTCCTTGAGACTTGAAGCATGAGAAACTGCTTTGATAAAACCATTAGAAAACCTTTTGCAATCTTTCAACACGAAGAGCAGCAGACTAACCGTTTGAGAAAACATTGTCTTGTTCGCCGAAAACAAAATTCGAATTTTGCCGTGTCCTTGATATCGAGACTCATTTGCTTTTATTTCACAGAGCATGACCATATCCGTTTTTCCACAAGCTTTCCACAACTTTCCTTACACATCCGTGTTCTCCCTCTTTAAAGAAACAGCTGTACTTTAGAACAAAGTTACTTCCTTTTATCCAAAGACCCGTTGTTTTTTTTTTTTTTAGCATGCACAAATGTTTTCCTCATGACTTCAAATACTTTTAGTTAAAATTCAAAATCGTTAGGAACTTGCAATTTTCAGTGAACACTGAGAAGTAGGCTATTGTAAGCCGTCACACTAGCCTTCTTTAGATGGACAAATTTATGAGCACCTTGACTAATTTCTGGAATCGTGTGCTTTAAGGCACAGTCCCACTAAGCACAGAATATGTCTGAACTGAGCAAAACTTTAAGATTTTAGGTGACGACAAAAATTCTCAGGCAGGCTGTCGGTGGGATTACACACTGCGACACACAATTAGTATTGAGCTGTTCGCTTGCTACACACTTAGCCGACTCATTCTTCACTATGCCAAACCTTGACTGAATGTGAGACAGAGTCAAGCCTCTAAGCATTTTATTCTGGGAAGATTTAGCAGATAACATCCACCTAAATGACTGCAGGTGAACGTAGGCAGCTGAAAATCCCAAGGACACGTCCCTTTCGGTTCCACTTAAATTAGCATTCACGCTTCACATCTTTTATTGGAATTTTCTGGAAGTTTTAGAACGCCCAATTTTCACAAGCGCTTGTCTGTAAATCCATTTTATTAGTACCATCCGGAGGTAGAAATAGATTTCTCATTGACCCACTTAGACACACACACCAACATACAGATTGAGATGTAATGTACTACAGCTAGCAATACTTTTCATGAGAGAACATATACACAGACAGACAGATAAACCGACACAAAGATTTGAGTTACTAATATATCCAATTGCCTTGCTTCCTTTTAGCTCATTTGACCCAAAGTGTCTCAGTTCTCAAGAATACACTCTGAAGGTGAGCAGTTGACATAACTGGGTAAAGGTTTCGACGGCCCCAGACTAACAGGGCTGAATGAAGGCTCTGAAATGATAGGGACTGTGTGTGTCCAGGGGGCTGGAAATAAAATGCAAGTACCATTCTAGCACCAGTCACTGAAAGCCAGGCCGTGCTGCGGAAGACAGATTTCTTCCGTTTTGGGGAGTCTAGTTTAAAAACAAAAGAGAACCTCCAAAATTTTGAAGATAATGAGCTCGATAAGTAGACTAGGTTTTCACCAAAAAGATTTAGAGAACGAGTCCCCTATTGTAGTAGTTCACAGGACTTTTGACTATTTTCTTTCCTTGCATTAAAATAGATTTGGCTGCATCACCTTATCAGACTGTCTACTTCTCTTGGGGGCCAAGCCTCTCCGTTCGAGAGTTTGTATTGAGGTCAGGCTTGTGGGCAGAAGAGAAGACACTTCTTCCTTTTCAGGCTCTGGGGACCGACATCCCTCCCAGTTCTTTAGAAAGGCAAGCCAGAGGCGTGTGTGTCTGGCTTTAACTTGAAGAGGAAGCTCCCACCTGGGAGAGAGAAAGACAGCCGTGCGACACACCCGGTCGGTCGGTCGGTCCGGTCGGTCGGTCGGTCCGTCGGTCGGTCGGTCGGTCGGTCGGCCTTTTCTCTGTGGGAGGGCGTCCCCTCGCTTCGCCCTGGAGCCTGGAAAGATTTAGCAGATACCATCCACTTCAATGCCTGCCGGTAAACTTAGGCAGCTGATTGTAGCAAGGACACGTCCATTTCGGTTCCACTTAAATCAGCCTTCGTGCTTAACATAACATCTTTTATTAGAATTTTCTGGAAGTTTTAGAACGATTGGTCATCACCTCCTCTGCCAGGCCCACTGGACTTGAGCACTCCTTACCAGCGTGGCCTGCACCTTGCCTCGATTCCCCTCTTGCCTTCCCACTGAGCAAGAGTCGCCTCGGAGCTCTGGATCTCGTGGGACCTTACCAGTGTGCTCCTCCTTTACGCCTTTTGGGAGTTTGGCTAGTTTTTGTGTACCCGCCCAGAAGTGGCACTCTTAGAGGATGCCAGGTAGTCAACAGTTCCCCTAGTTCCGTTGGATGCCTCGCTGGAAACTGGTTCACCCAGAGCCAGAGAAATGAAAGTCCAGGAGACTGAAAGTAGACCCGAGTGTTCCTATCCTTTCCCAGTCTGGAACTCTGGGCTGCTGCTGCTGCTGCTGCTGCTGCTGCTGCTGCTGCTGCTGCTGCAAGTCCCGTGTGTCCCGTCCACGGTGACAGCACAGCACGTCAACCTCACGCATGAAAGTAGATGACTCTCCCGATGAGAGGTGGAAGCTGATTTTCCTCACCAGAAATGGTTTACAGAGTCAACGTGCTAACGTGTAAGAGGCAGAGGCAGGCACCAAGAGAAAGAGACAAACAGTTCCTTCCGTCACTTGCAGTTTTTTTTCACTAGATCGTAAACTCCATAGGAAGGAGAACCATTTCCTTAGCTCTAATGCCTGGTCCAGACTAGCGACTGAAAACATATTTGGAGTGAACTGAACTCTGCATTGACTTTTTTTTTTTTTTTTTTTTTTTCCTTTGGTGTTGTCGTTTAGGTCCTTGGAACGCGGCAACCATTTTCGTGGCATTTCAGCAAGATGTCTCCACGGGATTACCAGAACTCCAATTTTGACTCTGATGTAAAATGTACATGTAGGTGCATTAAACTATCCGGGTGCCAGTGAGTCTACTGCAAACTCTTCCTCTCTGATTCTGATGCTTGATCCTTTAAGAGGCAGTTTTCGCACGGCTGCCCAAACGGCCTACATACGTGAGGGCTAGATGTGGACAAGCTTACTGAGAGTTCATAGGAAATCTTTCCTTGTGAACATTTTACTGACCCGGGTATTCGTCTCGTTGATTTACACTGCACATACCAGACAGGTAGGGTCTTTAAAAGTCCATATTTCTGCTTTGCTTTTCACGTTGAAAGAGTCCCAGTATTTTGGCCAAAGTATATACTTCAGGGAGTCCTTTTTTGTTTTTGTTTTTTGTGCCCACCCACCAGCCACCCCGTGCACTGTATTGACATCCGTGAAAAGTGTATCTCACATGTGTGTGGGGGTGGTGGGGGTGGGGGTGGGGGCGGGGGTTCAAAGTGCACATCCAAATATTGGAAGTCTGATACACTGCACTGTGTTCTGGAATAAGATGTAATATGCTCGCACCAGGATCACACAGACGGTATGCATCTGTAATAACTTCTCTGGAACCTATTCTATAGATTAAGATTCTTCTATTCAAACAAATACAAATATCAGATACGCTTCAGAGGAGTTGATGATGCTAACGGTCTAAGATTCAGAAATGAGAGGAGGCAAAATTGCTACCTCTGAAACTTGGAGAAACGAGGCACATAAATATCCGTCATGTAGCTGATAGGTATCCAGGATAGCCACACAAGATCGACGTCAAACCTCCATGGGGGTGGGGGGGAAACGCTTTTGAAATGTGAAAATAACCCGCGACTCAATGGCACAGCACACAGGCTGCTGTCCATTTATGCAGACACTTCCTGTCAGGAAGGATGGATCCAAGATCTGTCCATGAAAACCAAAGCAAAGGAAAGACTCGTGGATACCAGAGCAGACAAGAAGCACACACAGCAGAGGTCGAAACATGCGTTCATGCTAGAATCCAAACTTCTGATTGCGTGCCGTGTCACTGACGGAGGGCTCGCTGGAAATCCAGACGATGGTGCAAGAATCCGGGAAGGGTGATTCACAGGCGAGCATCCCGGAATAGTCCTTTTCCCCCTGACGAGCTACTTCCTCTCACCAGTCACCCGAGAACTGTACACGGAAACAACCTTGAGATACCGTGGCACTGCCATTCGATGGGCGGACGTATGTGAAAATCTAACCGAACCCCGATGCTTACCACGTTGCTGAGTTTGGAGCCGTGGGCTCTCTCGTCTCTGCTGGCGGCAGGGAGACTTCTGCGATCACCTCGGAGAGTGGTCCGCAACACCTAGTTTATTTGGAGATGCCAATGCACTCACCCATTCTGTGGGCATCGTAGGCGACGGTCATTCTCGCCATGCCAACTCTCCTCACGGAGACGTGTCCAGAAAGTTCACTGCAGTACTGCTGTTTTAACTGTGGAACCCTGGAACCAGTGCCCATTAGCAAATGGACCGTGCAAGAGGTTTGTTTGTCATCTTTGGTTGCCGACACGAATGAGTACAAGGTACGTGTACTACTTTGGCTTCCCCTCAGGAACCATGATGAGTTAAGAAATGGCCAAGCGATGTGCCCTGTGAGAAGGTTTCGTCGTTTCAGAACATGCCAAGCAAGACTGCTGTGACACATATACTAAAAGCCTAAGAACACACACGGGAAGGGTGAACACCCCAATCTGGCTCATGTTTACCTCCGCAGAAACAGGAGGCAAATGGGCTCAAGTGATGCACGGGAGGCCTCCATCGCCTCTGCCACGTGTTACTTCTTCCTGAAAACATATTCCATATGAGAAAAGTGGGTTTATGAAAGCTGAGTGGTGGTCGTTCTCCACACATTTTTGATATGCTTGCTACTTAACAACAGAAACCAAAATTTTATAGATTAAGGGGGAAAAAAAAAACAGGAAGTGATGTCTCGGCAAGCTAAGAATCCTTCTAAGTGTCACAAAAGCCACTGGCAATAATAAATACAGGAAACATCTCTGTATGCAGGAAAAGTGGGACGTATGCTTTATGCTTTCAGTCAAAGAAGGTATGAGACACAGAAATGCATTTTCACTGGGGGGGGGAGGGGAGGAGGAAGGGGGTTGGAGGGAGAGGGAGGGGCTGGTGGCAGAAAGGAAAGAGGGAAGGAAGAGAGGAATTGAGAGAGGAAAAGAAATGGTGTCCTAAAAGTGTGAGAGGCTGGTTCCTGAAAAAAGGAAATCTTTGGACGAAAGCTGAACATAAAGAAGAAAGTTGCAGAAGGGCTGTGAAAAGGAACCTTGGGAAAAGAATCGACGTGTGTGATCAGGCCAGCTACGATCTAAATGAGTTTCTTTAAGATGATTTTTAATAGCAGAAGTAAGCTGGCACAAGAATAAAATCTAGTTTTCTCTGTGTCAGGAAGACAAAGTGTCCTGGGACTATTGGTCTGCTCTTCCTATGTGAGAGACTGTGAAAGGGCTGTGTGTGTGTGTGTGTGTGTGTGTGTGTGTGTGTGTGTGTGTGTGTGTGTGTGTGTGTGTGTGTGTTGTGTGTGTGTGTGTGTGTTGTGTGTGTTGTGTGTGTGTTGTGTGTGTTGTGTGTGTTGTGTGTGATGTGTGTGCATTGCCTTTAAAGGCATCGACTTTTCAAACGATTTTCCTGTGCTGGGTGTTGCCTTCATTGGGTCTTTCATTCGTTAAGAAAATGGAGTGTGCTTCCTAGTAAAAGAGCTGAGTTTTGCCAGCAACCGGGTCCCCTCCCGTATTTTGCCTGTGAAGACTTTCATTGTCCCTCTGGGCACACAGACAGCCAAGCATCTTTTTTCACAGTGTAGGAATGAATTAGCATGAGAATGGCCATCTTAAGGGCCAAAGAGCCGTTTTCTGAGTGCAGGACTCAGGAAAGGAGGAACTGGGTAAGGCTTGATAAACAGGTGTTGAAGAACAAGTTAATCATGGACACCGGGTTGCGGGCGGTTGCGACTCTGGTCAGCTTATCTTGCTGAACCACCCTAACATTTGAGGAGTGGTCTTATCTTGCTTTTGCTTAACCCCCAGGATGTAGCACAAGCCAAAATTTATGGAAAGTTACTGTGAGTCAGTGCTTTTCGAAAATGCCATAGAAACCCCTGGCTTTGAGTGCTCTGGGTCCTTGTGGAAACCCGCTGCGTCGGGCAGACACTTGGACCCCAGCTAGCTGGAAATAAACCTCGCTGTGTGACTTGCATTATCTTCTGTCTATTTGAAGAGGTGGTGGTCGACTCCGGACCCTAACCACAGTTATCCTAGTCTACGGAGTGTGTAAGTAAGTGCGAGTGAGAAAGAGAGGGAGAGGGAGCTGGAGAGGAGAGGGGGAGGGAGGGAGAGGAGAGGAGAGGAGAGGAGAGGAGAGGAGAGGAGAGGAGAGGGCGAGGGGGAGGCGGAGGGAGGGAAGAAACCAGAAACCTGTGTTGATACTTCAGACAAACTTACTCCAGTCCAATTCTAAGTGGCTAAACTGGTTTTGATTGTGTGAAGTTTCCACGGGAAACACTGTCCGACAAGATAGGCCTACAAAGCTTTCTGTGTGCTCTGTTTGTAGGTAGGGGTCCATCACTGCTTTGGAAATGATGTGGAACTCCTAGAAATCGGGAACGTTCTAGTCTCATCGGATCCCTGACGATGATGATTCTGTTACCCCACGATACGGCTGTCATCCAAACGGAGGCTCCCGTGGAAGGAACGAAACCTGGGCTTTGGGGACATGCCCTAGCTGACTGGCCCACCAAGGTGGCAGCAGCCACCGAATCCATAAAGCTGGTGGCCCAGGTGGATCCAGTGCATGCCTCTCTCCTACCAGCACACCAAACCCGATCCGAACCCCCTGGCTGTCAGACGCTCGACATCCTGATGTCTCTGCGACACAGAAGCAGCCTGGTCCCGACTCAGAGAGACATGAAGACGGGCTCCTTGGTGGGTGGGTGGGTGGGTGGGTGGTTGCAGACATCCACAGTCGGTCAGGGCCGTGGGAAACCCAATCCAACCCGGACAGTTTGTGTGCTGCCCAAAGAGACGGCTCAGCTCACCCCCACCCACAGAAGTTCTTTCCAACCTCACACGTTGACATATGTCCAAGTACTTCCTGTGATGCCCCGTGGAGCCAGAGCCCAGGGAGTCGACGCCTGGATCCGTGTTAACTAACCTTTAAACCCCCCACCCCCACCCCCCAAAATAAAATATAAAATAAAATGAAATGAAATATTACAAAGTGGGGGTGGGGGTGGGGTCAGGGGGAAGGCTAATCCACCTAGTGACCCGTCCGTCCGGCACTCCCGATCTGCCATCTCCGATTCCGCATGACTAGGAAGGGAAGCAGCCGCCGCTGCCATCGCAGAGCGGACCGCTTCCACCTAAGGGTCCGGACCAGGCCTGTGTGTCCTGAGAGATTCACAACCACCCTCCTTCGTATCCCTTAGATTTCCTCTCCTGTCGTCATCCTTCTGAGCACTGCACATGAGGCGTGGGGTCCCGGAAATCTCAAGCCCAGGCACCCTCCTGAAATGCCTAAAACGGTTGGGTTTCATCGGGCTGTCGCTCTTATACCAATAAGGGCCCTGAGGGATCCAACCCCGACTTAGGGGAGACGGCAGAATGACGGTCGGGGTCACGGGGCTCGTGGATGAAAACCGTCTTACCGACGGTCTGTGTTGCTCTACCGTCACGGGTGCTTGGTGTTATTTCCTGGAACCTTCGTACCCGTTGTTCCTCGCCATGATGTCAGCCTGGGAACGAAACCACAGACAGCACAATGCTTGCCTGCTGGACAGAGCGAATGAGCCATCTAGGCCTTTCCCTGAAAAAGATGCTCTTCCTTAAGGAAAGGAAATTGAGGATCCCTGATGAGGACAGTTGACGGATAGATAGTATAGTTCATCCTCTTCTCTCTCTCCCTCTCTCCCCCTCTCCCTCTCCCTCTGTCTCTGTCTCTCTCTGGCTCTCCCTCCCCGCTCCCCTCAGCCCCCACCCCCTTCCTCTTCCCCTCTTCCTTCCTTCCGTCTTGTCTTGTTGCTGCCCTGGACTTGTCACGGGCCGGGAATATCTCATCTCATCCGAAGTCATGTTTCAATCGCCCTCCTCCGAGGGGCATGACCTCCTTGGGAATGAGCTTTCCTAGCAACAGGGGACGGACGATGCCCTGACCATAAAAGGGCCTAGGTAAAATAGAAACATAAAACACACGTTACAGCTCTACAAAAGATCGTGACGAAAAGGGGGAGTGGGGGGCTGGTTAGGAAGGGGTGAGACAGCCAGCCCAAATCAAGCCACAGGACAGAGGGCTGCGGAACGGGGGCCGGGGGGACAGGGAGAGGATGCCGCTGGCCACCGGCTAGGCCGGCCAGGGGCCAGGTCGCTCGGTGGCCAGCTCCACATTTCTGACATGCAGTCGTTGCGGCCACTGTCCAGACGGACCCCAGAACCACTGCACCCCCCGCCCACACACCTTGTGTGGGACCAGCGTCTGGCCATCCCCCACGAGTCGTCTACCAGCCTTGTCTATGGACGGACTGACCAACCAACCACCCGTTCCCGGGCTCGCCCCGCTGGAGCCAGCCATCGTCCCAGGGGAAGGGAAACGACTTTTTTTTTTTTTTTTTTTTTTTCCCCCCTGGAGGCGGGTGTCCCCGGCCCCGCACCCTCCTAACCACGCCCCGTTTCTTGAGGCGGGTGGACATAGCGTTCCCGTGAACCGGGCCTGCCTGCTGGCGAAGCAGACCATTCTCGTCCCCATCCCAGGCCTCAAGTCCAGTCCTCCTCCCGGCTGGCTAGCATCTGTCAGGGCTCAAGAAGCCTTTCCGTCTCCGAGATCCGTCCTCTCGGTCGCTCTCCTGAGAGTTCTGAGGACTTGTCAGCGAGGAGGGGAGTTTGGCTTTGCTCATCCCCACCAAGGGTACCCTAGAACATCAACTGTTCTGTTCGAAAACACACTTGGGCCAAGGTCCCTGGCCAGCAGATCCCCTCGGCTTGAGGAAGTGATCTCTGAATCAGGCAAGCACGCCACCTAGTGACGAGAGAGAGAAGAGAGACGACAGAAAGGGAGGGTTTTTCTCAAGGCAGGGCAAGGAAGGAAGGAAGGAAGGAAGGAAGGAAGTCTTCCAAAGAAAACGGTTGTTATTTTTATTATGATTTTGGATGGGGTCACCTCCACGTGGGGACGAAAGTCTCCTCCTCCATCTCCCAGGTGGGTGGTTCCACCTTCTTGTGGGTGGGGAGGCATCCATGACCTATGTCTCTGACCGACCCAGGCTCAACCAGAAAATTCCTGACTGTCTGTCTCCCTGGCTAGAGTCGGGGCTGGGGTGGGCTGGGGGAGTGGGAGCGACCATGACGTGAGGCATGAAGCCGCGCTGCTGGGGTGAGTCCGCCTAGCCAAAGCGACCCCGCTGTCGGGCATGTGTTTTTCTTGCCCTTGCCCGCAGGTCCCAGAACGAACGGATCGAGCGGCCAGGGGCGGCAGGGCGGGGCCGCCGCCGCCACCGCCGCCCCCCAGCCTCAGTCCCCGGGCAGGCTGACGGTCACATCCGGGTCCCGCCCCCACCCCCACCCCCACCCGTTCCCCTCTGCCCTCTTCTCATTCAGAGGAAGGGGAAGGCGGGAGGTCACCGAACAGCCCTCCCTGTGTCGTCCACAAGCATCTCATCCCCTTGACCCCGCTCCGTCTGAGATACCAACTCGGCTTTTCCCCTGTGCAATTTCCCCGGGGACCAGGAGTTTAGTTCACCCCCCCCCCCTCGGCACGAAACCCCCAGCTTTCGGTTCCCACCGAGTCAGCCGGGCTCACTCGGGAGTGGGGGAGGGGAGGGTCAGGGACGATCGACTTCAGCGGGCTTCCTTCAATCGCTCCTTTCAAATGCAGAAACTTCCCCCCGGTCCAATTCAATGGGAGCATTTGACTTCCCCCTCGGGGCTTCTCTCCATTGAATGTCTCTCTTCAACTCCCCCACCCACAGGCTGCAGCATGCAAATGGCGGGGGGTGGGGGTGGGGGATGGGGGATAAGGGCGGGATCTCTTGAGATACGCCCCTGAAAGCGGAGACCGAACTCAGCCTCCCTTTCGTAACCCAGGCAACCCCGTGAACCCTTTGAGAATCCTGGGCGTGGAGGCTGACGCCATACAAGATGTCTTCCCTGGAAGGGTCGGGGTGGGGCTGTGGGGGTGCTGAGGGCGGTTGGTGTGTGTGTGTGTGTGACCATCCGAGTCAAAGGGGTTGGGGAAGGGAGGGGCCGGACGCGCTTTGCAGATCTCGTCGCCGGTTCGCATTCCTAGGCCGTACCCAGGCTCAGAGGGAGTGATCAGGGCCGAGGGAGGCCTGGCAGGGGGTGGCTCCTCCACCCTGGCTTGTGGGCCCAGAGATCACACTCACTCCTAAAGCAACGCTGTTCTAGGACCGGGTTTTCATCGTCCATCATCTTCCAGATCGATGGGGCTCCCGGCCCCCACCGCCACCGCTCCCCGCGGGAAGTCCTTGGTGTCATCCCACACGTTCACGGTGTTGTTTGGGCAGCCACATCTGGGGAGGTCTCTCTCCCTGTGCAGTAGGTGAAACTGTCAGGGGGAAGCGTTGTGTATTGCGCTCGGTTTTGGTCCCTCCCCGCCGCCAACAAGAATCGAAGGGCAGAGACACAGTCATGAAGCACAGTACAAGTTTTATTGATAGTTACCTAAAGAGTGAAGAAGTGTGGACGGCCTCAGGGAGGAGAGGCAACCTGAAAGGTTTATTATGTTTTATTGAAAGAGAGCAAGTTGGAGAAAGGGGTGGCTGAGGGAGCCATGCCATTCAAGCTGTGTAGCAAAACTCAGGCTGGAAGAAGACCCCCACGAAGCAGGGGCCTTTGCAGCCGGCTCCCCCTATTACCCACCTTGATTTCGCTTTTTTTTTATTATACTCTTGGCCTTGCTTTGACCTGCCTTTTCGCTAAGGGTTAACTAACCTCTGCCGAGCAGTGTGGAAAGGATGAGAACATAAGTTTCCCAGGAGCTTTTCAGGACAGTGCTCCTGAAGAACGGAACACGCCGGGGCCCAATGGCGATCTCAGCATAAAGTACCGAAACCTACCGTCAGTCAAACATTGACCACCCCATTTCCACTGAGAATACCCCCCTTTTATTGTTACCATGCTAGTGAAACTAGTGATGGAGAGTTTTATAGAAATAGAGTTACGAGAGAATATTGACTTGAATAACCCTGTCTGACACTTCATCAATCTTCTCATCTTTTCTTCCTTCCCTCTGCTACTTCTATTAGCTTTTTTTCTTTCTTCCTTCCTTCCTTCCTTCCTTCCTTCCTTCCTTCCTTCCTCCCTCCCTCCCTCCCTCCCTCCCTCCCTCCTTCCTTCCTTCCTTCCTCCCTCCCTCCCTCCCTCCCTCATGACAGCCCTTGACTAGCATTTGTGCCTTACACGTGAAATCAACAAATCCCATAATTTTTCAAGAAGTAAAGATACTGCAAGACAAGTGCTGGGCCTGGAAGCCACAGGGCATACATCTGCCAAGAAGGAAAAAGCTAACCTTTTCCAAGAATATGGCTTCTCTCTCACTTACCAGCTTTACATCTCCCTGTATGGCCCCGGAAGATGGCTGGCTAGCCAGAGACGGGTAAGATTCGTCAAGGGAGGAACAACCTAAGACAGGCACGGTCGTAGGCAGGGGGGCCGGCAGGCAAGAAAATGGGGACCAACAGAGGGGAGGCTTAGAACCTCCCCCCTCCCCCCACCCCCCAGGGTTGAGAGAAACCTTCTGCAACCTTGGATGTTTTGCTGCCCTCGTCTGGTTTGGATTAAGACCTAGTCTATAGGCACAAACCTGATCATCGACACTTGCTCTCTTACCGCACTCAATCATGCCTTCCTTCTATCTATCTCTTGCATTTACCTACTACGTCAATATTTTATTAGAATTACATATCAAGTATAAAAAAAAAAAAGAATAATCGTACATCATACTTGACTTGATTGTTTATAGTTAACACACAGAAATAGTTTCTATGATATGAATGCCCTTGCATCGTTCACCATGTAAGAACTTGTTTAGTCCCTTCGGTAGTGGAGTCATGGCGACCTGTGTCTTATGTCAGGGAGATGTCGGTATCCACACAGAGGAAGGGGAAATGTAGTTTGCTGCTTACTGTGCCCTGCAGAGGGGTGTATAATGAAGATATGAGTTTATGATTTTAGATTGATTATAAATTTATTAAAACTTGTAAGAATATTTTTGTGGGAAAGAAAGAATCCTAGCTCACTGTGGCAGTAGGTGACCTGAATTTCACCCTAAGCTGATAGACTCCGTAGTCGCTGCTACATACTGCAAGCTCCTACGGTGGTCCCATGCACTTAGAAACCGCGTCGCATAGAAACGTAAAACACAACAGAGTCCACGTTGCTAGGAAAAGTTTCTGTCAAGGAACAGAAAAATGATCACCTGTCTAACACTTGACCAACCATGACTAGATCAGAAAGAAGAAGAAGAAGAAGAAGAAAAACTTGCTCATACCTATCAATCAATTGTCTATACCAATTAATCCACAGAAAAAAAAATATTCATATCCTTGTGCAAAATGGTATAAATAAAGCTGTCATCGGCACTTTGTCGGGAGATCACCTCCATCTGACTCTGTGTCCTGTCTCTCTGTGCACCGACTCCGTCTCATCCTTTTGGGCTTCACAACCCCCGCCCACCCCACCCCACCCACCCCCACTGGAGCTGGACTTTGGAAGGGCAGGTGAAGAGAGAGAGAGAGAGAGAGAGAGAGAGAGAGGCAGTGACTTGGGGAGACAGACTAACTGAGAGTGACTGAGTGACCGACTGAGAGTGACTGAGTCTCACTGGTGACTGAGAGTGACAGGCAGACTGACTGACGGAGTGGTGAGTGAGACCGACTCGAGGGACAAACTGCCTGAAACTGAGTGACTGACTGACCTGAAAGAAAAAAAAAAAAAAAAAAAGGACCTACCTGTCACTCGGTCTCGGTCGCCGTAGCTGGCGTGGGCGGTGACATGTAGAGCAGCGAACAGGAGGGAGGGTGTTCACTCCGGGGAGGTTTGATTCCCGTCCACAGCCGAAACGGTCCTGAGGTTCGCAGCGTCGTCCCTGCCCATGACGTCATCGCGGAGCGACTCACGTCCGTCCCACTCACAGCACATGCGTCGCGCCGCACGCGCGCCCGCTCAGCCCGCTGGTCGACCCGGCCTTGTGAGCAGAGACTTGAGTGACTGACCTGAAAGAAAAAATAATAATAATAAAAATGGATCTACCTGTCATTCGGTCCCGGTCTCGGTCTCGGTCTCGGTAGCTCGCGAGGGGCGGTGACATGTAGGGCAGCGAACGGGAGGGAGCGTGATCACTCCGTGGAGGTTGGATTCCCGTCCCCAGCCGAAACGGTCCCGAGGTTTGCAGCGTCGCCCCTGCCCGTGACGTCATCTCCAAGCGACTCACATACGTCGCACTCAGCACGTACGGTGCGCCGCACGCGCGCGTCTGCTCAGCTCGCTGGTCAACCCAGCCAGGCGAGCCACACACGCGCGCCCAGTCGGCTCGCTGGTCGACCCGGGAGGCTGAGGGAAAAGGAATGGAAAGGAAACAAGAGGGAGGGAGGAGGGAGGGAGGGAGGGAGGGAGCGGGACGCGCCCCGTGGGGGCGCGAGG